>NC_000067.6:185043931-185141431 GCF_000001635.26 Mus musculus | reverse complement strand
TGGGCCCAAACAACCATGAACTCAGCCCTCTGAAACCAGGAGCCAAAATAAATCATCCCCCTCAGGCTGGTTCTGTCACATGGATGTCACATGGATGGTCATAACAAGAATCATAACCAACACACCTTACAGTACTATTTAAAATGTGGCCATCTTTTCCTAACTTTTGCTCAAAGGAATTGTCTCTATATCTCAGTCTTTTGACCTTTTACTGATTTTTATTTTGTTTTTTGAGACCTTGTCTCATGTAGCCAAAGCTCTCTTGGAACACACTATGTCACCAAGGCTGGCCACCTCCTAAGTGTGAGGACCACAAGTGTGAACTATGTCCCTCTGCTCTTTTGCACTTTATATGTGTATGTAAGTGTGTGAGTGTGTGAGTGTATGAGTGTGTGTGTAAGTGTGTGTATGTGTGTGTATCCACCTGACAAACAAGAGCAGAACAAGACAGAATGCTTGGGACTGATGAGACCTGGTTACTTAGCCCTGTAGTGTTCAGAGGGAAGAGTTATGTGTAGTTCCAACCTAAATTGAGATGATCTCCATTGTTGAGAAGAAGTCAGGATATCAGGAGCAGCATCATTAAGAAGAGCTCACTGTGGAACCATTTCATAGCCAATATTGCTGTAGTACAGCATCGTCTTCCAAAACGGTCAGAGAGAAGTCTGAAGTTCTGCCTCTTACAAGAGCTGAAGATCCTCTTACAATGAGAACCTCAAGGGTTAAAGACTTCAAAGGATTCAAGTTTAAAGAAAAAAGTGTCTGGCACTCTTGCCAAATTTCAGGGTGGTCACACTCTTTTATCTGTTTTTAAATTTTTCTACAGCAAAGCTAGGTTCCAGGGCTGTGGGGTCAGCCAGCTTGGATTCACACACCACCATGAGCAAAGCTCTTTACAACCCCGTGCATCCCCACCCATTTCTTCCTGCTTCTCTGCATGCCCCCAGCCAAACCATAATTCAGTTGCCTGTGGAGGTCTTGCCAAAGACACATTTCCCAAACTGGGCTGTGCAGAGCCCTGTTCCACGAGCTTGTGAATAAGAGCACTGTCAAGCTAGCGTGCTCTGCTGGAAATAGGAGAAATTCTGAATGACACGAAAAGGTCCGTTTGTCCTGGGACATACTAGGATTTCGGTGTGTTAACGCGCTGTCACTTGCAGAATAGTGTTTGTATCTCCCGAGTGTGTCCTATCATGCTGGATTACTTTGCGGTATGTGTGTGTTAACTTTAAGAGTTTTCAGTGAAGCCAAAAAGATGGTTTAGAAAATGTTGGCCTAGGAGCATTCTCTAATTTTATCTTGAGATACATCTTCACCCAATCTGACTCTGACACAAGGAGGAATGAAGAAGGGATGGAAACCCAGTGTTTCTCCCACCGCTGCATTGCTGTCCAGGGCCTGTACTCAGCCTCAGTTTTCCGAATTGGTTCTCACCCCAGCGGCCTCCTCCCTGAGTCCAGCATTTAGGAATCTCCATCTTGACTCCACCCTGCCTTCCCAATTTCACCACCTGAGGTGGGAGATGGGAGGGGCATAGACGTGGCAGGTGTCAGTGTCACTGCTACTCAGCGCCTGTATTTATTATGCAGTCCTTGGATCTGTCCCTAACTCTCCCCTCCATGACCTTTTCATTCCATTCTCTTTTTAAATAATTAAAAATTATTCTTTGAAGCTTTCAAACACATATATAATGAAACATGATAATACCATCCTTCCTTCCCTCCAGCTCACTCCAGATCCCTCTAAATACACCCACCTCGAAGCTTCATCTCTTCCTCCTTCTCTCCCTCCTCTTCCTCCTTCTCTCCCTCCTCTTCTTTATACCTCACTAGGTTCAATTAAAGCTGTCCATACATGCATGGGTACAAGGCCATCCAGTGGGGCATGGACAATCTTCTAGTGGCCACTTCCTCCAGGATGACTGATTCTTCCTCCCTCCATGTGTCGGTGAGCTAATGGATTCAGTTCTTCATATGCAGATGATCTCTGACCTAACAATGGTGTGATATATGGTTTTAGACTTACTATGACACAAAGTGATATGTCTTCAGTAGAAAATGTACTTCAAAATTTGATCTTTCCCAAGCCAGTAATGTACCCAACAATAGTCTCTTGCCATATTTGGCAGCAACATAGGTTCTGAGTTTTGGGTCACCCACATGATCACCAGGGTCAACTGCCAACAGTCTGCAGTCACTATGTTGACAGAAGTTTTTCTCAACATTGTGCTTTCTGTTTTTCCATCTTATCATGTCCATAAAATGCCGATCGGTGTGTGGACATGGGTGCTGGACACGTTTGTTGGCAATATGCTTTGTCTTAGTTGGTTCTTCCTATGGTCTGCGCTCTGAGCATGTTTACAGTAGGCTAGGCTATTGGTGATGTTCTGTAGGTTGAATATGTTAAATACACTATCATCTAAACAATTTTTACTTGTGTGTGTGTGTGTCGCATATGTGCTGGTATCCTCAGATGCATATGACAGAAGAGAGCACTGTTCCCATGGAGCTGGAGTTACAGGTGATTGTGTGGGTGCTGGGAACTGAACTTGGGTCTTCTGCAAGAGCAGCAAGGGTTCTTAACATAGGTCTCTCCGGCCTGTGAATAGCTTTTTAAGATGCTTCTGGTTGATGATAGATTTATCAGGGTGTGACCCCATCTGTATATCTTGTGCGACTCCCACTATGGCTTTGGGATGTATTCTAGCATCCCTGGATGGAGGGAGACGACATAGCTCGTCTACAGTCACACTGCTGCTGACAACATCTCTGGGCCTGCATCTGTGTACCACCCATCACTTGGTCATGCTCCCCTGTCACCCGCAGGCCTGCACAAAACTGTCCTTAAAGGACATAATGGTGACGTTTAAGGAAGTACACTTGCAGATTGTCACCTTCTTTACTGAGACACTCCCCCCCCCCCCCATTTCAGACATTATTGCTCCAAGATGAAAATCCTCAAATGCTGGCCGGATAGGCCATGGAGGTACCACAAACCCTTCAGCTTCCTGTCTTTCTGGCTTACTGTAATGTCCCTTAGAACTATAGAATGACACTCTAGAACACTGCCTCCAATGGAGGTAATGATTCAGTTATGTGATGGGTGGGCCGTGTGGAAAAATCTTGTTTAATAATCTTGCCTCACTCTTCCTCACGATTGAAAGTCTCTAAAAACAAAGAAGAGACTACACCAAGAAACACTGAATGCTAAAATTAGATTTCTTAAGAAATTTAAATTTATATGTTTTCTTAGCTATTTTTGAACTATTGCTTTCCAATGACTCCAGTTCCTTAAATGTAACAGGGACCCTTTCCAAGAAACATTAGCAGAAAAATTACTCAGATAAAAGTTTTTTGTGGCTATTTTTTTCAGAACTGGTAGTTAAAACTTGTATTTTAAAATCATATTCATTCTATCAATGTTTAATGTCATCTTATAAAAATTTAAAATTAGTTTTAACTCATTAACAAAAAAGTTATGTACAAGTACCTTTGTAATAAATGGATATAAATATTTATTTATTATGATTATTGCATACAATGATCATATACAATTGTGTATTCTAATATTTTTTTAAATAACTGACATCTTAGGTTACAGAAAATTTAAATTAGATTTAAAATTTTTTGACTGATATATTTCTTATTGAAGATATAATGGGATGATTCAAGAAGTTCAGTTATTAAATATCTTAGGACAGATTGTTTTGTATGTGTCTGGTGGCTGTGGCATTGGGGAGTAGAGTGGGTTCACAAGTTCAAGTGGAAGAAAGAAATATGTGAGATTCATATATTTAGAAAATAAGTTTTTAAGCACATGTTGGTACCAAATGGTTTTGATAGTGTTATATTTCAGTAGACAATGCAATGGTCTTTAGGAAGTCATTATTAACTGAATGTGGCGGACACGCCTGTAATGCCAGCACTCAGAAGAGAGGAGAAGGAGGAGTAGGATGCCGAGGTCAGTTCCAGCTATGTAGAAAGGACAGGAGGAGGGAAGAGTGACAAGGAGGAAAGTCAGAGATAGGGGGGCCAAATGATAACGACCAAAGAAGACAAAAGGACACGTTACCCCTATTAAGGACTCATTCCCTGAAACATTCATTTTGCCCAGCATATTAAAAACAAGACTTGATATCCAAATCTAAAGTAGACTTTGCTTCCCCCCACCCTGCTGCCTAAAGCCACATATGCACATGTGTACACACATAATGTATTTGAGGGTCCTGAAGTGATAAAATTTGAGAATTCCACTTATTCCATGATCTTTCCATCAAAAGAGAAGAAAAGTTGGGGGAGGAGGAAAAAATTCTATTTCTCATTCTGGGTAGAAGGATGGCTTGTCATTTGGGAAAGCACTAAGGGTGAGAAGGGAGGAAAGGGTTAAAATGAAACAGAAATTCTGGCCCTCACAAGCTGTAGGCCATCCCAGAAGGAACCCTCGAAGCCTGGAAAGGTGAGTTCATAGGCCCAGTGTCTGTGTAGTGGTGGTGGTTAAAAATTTGTACAGTTAACAAGGGAGGTGGAGGACAGAGAGGAGGGAATGAGTGGGGGAGGAGGAGGAAAGAAGGAGGAGGGCGAAGGGGAGAGGAAGAAGGAAGGAGGAGGGAGAAGGAGGAGGAGGAGGGGGGAGATTGGGGAGGAGGGAGGAGAGAGAGGAGGGGGTAAGGAGAAGAAGGGATGAGGAGGACAACGACAAGGAGTGAACTGACATTGGATGAAATAAAACTCCTTCAGAACTAAAAAGGAAAAAAAATGTCAACAGTAAATGGTGGCCAAGTTAAACAGAACTTCCTAATGGTTTTGTTAAAACTGTCACTTCGTGGGAATTTCACTCCGATTTTACAAGTTCAAATTGCCTCTCTGCCTTCAAACCCTTGGAGAAGACATTTGCCTTATGAGGACATTTAGTGTACTTTAGACTGTCAAAAGCACAAAGGCCATTTCAGACCTGACAGCCTAAATTACAATTCATAGATTCAATGAACCTGATTGACAAGCAACTGGTCTACCACAATTGCTTGTGATTGTAAGGTGGGAGGGCCCTGGGGGGGGGGGAGTTGGAAACTCTCCTGCCTGTGAGTTGGAAAGTCCGTGTTAACAAGGGATATCCTAAGAACCCCAAGCTCAGGTGCATTGGTTCCGAGGATAATCAGCTTGCCGTTGCCATTTTCGATTTAATATCTGGAGTGAGTTTCATGTGGACTCAGTAAAGACAGTACTGTGGACCAAAGCGAGCTGGATTTATTAATATTTAAAAGAAAAAAAAAGAGAAGAAACAGAAGTGGCAGGAATCTTAGAGAAGTGATTTTGTAACCAGAGGGAAATATGTGACGGGCCCTTGGCACAGAGAGCCAGGTCAGTGACTGGGTTTTGTTTTTGTTTGTTTTTGTTGTTAAATGTCAATGATTTCAACTCAACTAGCTCTCTTGTATCCATTACATCTCTTTAACAATACTACACATTTATGCTTTTTTTCTTTCAGGGTCTCGCTGTGCCACACATGCTATCCTGGAATTCTCTGCGTAACCCATACGCACCTTGAATGAGTAATTCTCCTGCCTCAGCCTTCTGAGTCCTTCCATTCTGGGCATGCACCACTATTCCTGGCTACAGGTATATGCCTTTAAAACAACCTAGCTTATAACATGTAAATATCAGGGCTGGGGAAATGGTGTGAGAGCCTGAGTTCAGATCCCTGGCTCCCCTATAAAAGCCAAAGTGTTGGTGTGTGTATGTAAGTCTAGTACTGGAGGGGAGGCAGGCCTAGAAACAGGTGATGAACCCTTGCAACTCACTGACCAGCCTAATCTGATGTATTGGTAACTCATCTCTCCTGATGCCAACCCCTGACCTTCAAACACATGTGCACACATGAACATGTGCACATCCCACACATGGACATATACATTTAAATATTATGAAGAAGTTAAATAAATTGCTGTATAGAAAAATAAACATAGAAATATCATATTTCTTTATTATTACTACTAATTCACCATCTTATCTAGAAGCTTAGTAGAGTTAGTTAAGGGTGGGTCCCAGACTAGAAGGACCTACAACAGACTGAACACCTCACTATGATTAACAAGTGGCCATGTGACCTAAGCTGTCCATCAAAGAGTGGTGTCATCCAATGGATGGCTTAGCTGGAGCAGTGCTGGGGGGCTTCCCCTGGTGCAGATAAGGGGGAGCTGGTGACTGACTAGCTCGGCTATCATGCAGGCCCAGACCCAGGAGTCTGAATTGACTCACCCCAAATCTATATCATCTTTGAATGGCTGAGATGTGTGAAAGGGCCAGTCCTGCTGTTCCAAAGCTGTAGGATCTCCATGAAACAGGGCAACAACAGATAACTGAGGATCCAATACTGATGGTGTCACAGAAGCCAGAGACCAGCTCAAACCAGACCAATGTCTCATTGCAATGAACATTTGCAAGAGAGCTGTGTGGACAGACATATATACTATGGGACACACTGTGACATACTACCACTTCCATGATGAGATGTTTTCTATGCTTTCGTTTTGGGGTTTTTGTTGTTGTTATTCATGTGGGGTGTGTGTGTGCGTGTGTGTGTGTGTGTGTGTGTGTGTGTGTGTGTGTGTGTGTGTGTGATGGTCCAGAGGAAGACTAATCTTATAGAGACTTGATGTCCCAGGGAAGGGGGATGCTGCTGGGAGGTGAAGTGGGGTGGGAGGGTGAGAGCACCTTCTCAGAGGCAAAGCAAAGGAGATTTGGGGTGAAGAACTCTGGGAGGGGGACTGGGAAGAGGGACAACATTTGGAATATAAATCAATAAAATAATTTAAAAGGTCACCCAAAAGAGAAAATAAACATGATGATGATGATGATCAATGAAAGGTTAAAAAAGGGAGGTGCCATCTGATTCACCAAACCATGTGTGTTGCAGTACAAATAATGATGCCTTCTCCCCGAGTGTTAGTGATCAAGTTGGAACCTGTGTGGAAGGCATGAGCAAGTTCCGTGATTAAACAGCCAGATCCTCCTAACTCCTCCTACAGACGGGGCTGCTCCGTGATGATCCAGCTTGAGTGGACTCTCACAGCATAGCTGCTCACTTCATGGCATCCCTGAGTGACAGCGAGGAAGGACACCTTCCCAGGAGGAAGGGATCTTGTGCTCAACAACATGTGTGTAACAAGGTTGACTCAGGTCCCTGTCACCACTAAGTGTCTAAGCGTTCAGTAGATAGCGATCCTGAGTCTGAACGTGATCACACTGTTAGGGGACATAGGGAGATTGCCAGCCCGTCATCGAACTCACCTGTGTCTACCTCCCCTAATACTCGTATTTTAAAGTCATATCCCTGTCAGAAAGTGACTGGTTTGGGAGGTGTGTCCTTAAGAGGTCTTTAGAGTTAAAGATCCACATTAGAGCAGATCTGAATCCTACATCACTGACGCCCTTGTGTCCATCAGAGAAGACCACACTTGGCAAGGAGCTCAAAGCAATGTCAACCCTGGGTGTTCGAGACCCCACTGCAGTCCAGAGCCTTTCTCAGGCTGAAATTTTAAGCACCAAAACCTACATCCTAGGTAAGCATGGTTCTAGAACAGTTGCCCAGAATTGAAACTACAGAATCCCAAATACAAGATTAGTGTATTTATGGACTTTCCCAGATTGTGGATGCCAATAGGTTTGGTCTTTGCTTTTGTCTTGGCAGGTGGTGCTATTTATGTGCTGGGTTCTGAAGCCCGAATGGTGCTTCCATCATAGCAACAGTTATGCTAAAGCCTAGAGGCCTATTACACTATTTTTAGATTACTTTAAATGTCCTGAATGGCTTTGTCCTCCTGTTCGACCTTGACCGACACAGGTCCTTTCAAGGCTGTGATAACCTGCATCCTGTTCACCTGCTCAGAATCACACCACAGCCTGGATCACTGTGCTCTACTTGCTTTTCACGTTTCTTTGTCTTCCATTTTCTTGGATGCATTAGTGTCCCTGCCAGCTCAGGACCTTTGCGAATGCTGTTAGTTAGGAAGTGTGAAAGTCCTCTCTTCTCCCCGTCAGCTGATTCCACTCAATCTTAAGATCTGTCTTCTGTAACAGTAACTTTTATTACCCTGATGTAATTGTTGTCTCTGTGGCTTACTGCCTCCATCTGCTAACCTAGGCCTCCACCTGGAAGCTTCCAGCCTTTGTACAATCTAATCTAGGCCTAGAATGTTTTCAGCCTCTGAGACTTACTGTTGAATAAGCTCACCCTTTCTAGCTCTCTCTGAGCTCTGGCTGGTTCAACTCAGCTGTTCTGGCTCAAAACTTCTCTGCATGATAACTGATTCAAACTGGCTTATTACAACTTCTCCTGAATTGCTCTGCTTGGCCTCAAACTAACTCTGGCAATCTGTTCTAATCTTCTGGCTTCTTATTCTCTGGCTCATTCTGTTTTCACCTGTGTCTAGCTTGTTCTCTCTTCAACCTGTTTCTGTAAGTAAAACTGTCTCCTCCCTCTCTCTATGCACTATCCCACTACCCCTGAAGTAGCTTCCCTTTCCTCTCTGTTCTCATGAGAGTTGGTCATATCCTATTCTGTCAAATCTTTCTCTGATTCGTCACTTTGTCTGCCACTCAACTAGACATCACTTTCAAACATGGTGCTTCTTTTTACAAATTAACTTTACCTTCATTGTTTGAGGTTAAAGGTACTAAGGGTATGTCTGTATTCCAGAGGAATTAATGGTATGTGCCAAGGGTTGAGCCACACCTCAACTAGAAACAGATTTTTCAGTAAATAACACAATCTTGGGGTTTGCAATGTGATCAAATATCCTGCAACAGTTTGCAAATGCCACTCTCTCCAGAAGATGTGCCTGACCTCTTCCCAAATGCCTTGCTGTATCTACTCACAGAACTATAGTCTGAGGCAAAACACTCGGCACGGTCACTGTGTAATGAATTGATTTCCTCGTGTTGAGTTGAACAGTTATGAAATCCAAGATCACATTTATTTTTTAGTGACCGTTTTATTTTCAGCATACACAGTGGATGCCTGATACATAGGAAAAGCTATACATTTGTTGAACGAATAAGGGAATCGTTGAATAAATGCTCCCGGTTCCCTCTCTTCCCCTGGAGCATAAGTTCTCAACCTTGGTTACACAGTCTAAGCAGTGAGGAATTTTAAAAAGAGCTGACAGTTGAGTCACAACCCAAAGCTTTTTAACTGGAGTGTGAACTGACTTTTGAAAGCTCTTGTGATAATTCTAACAAGGAGCAGGCTTGTAGACTAAATATCAGAGGAACCCAGCCCACGAAGTGTCTATGTGTGACATTTGTGTATCTACACACTGGGCTAGTATATGCTCAGCAAGTGGTTTTATTCCTCTAGCATTTAGAAGGCTTATTTTTTCAACCTCTTTTATTCAAATTCAGTCACTCTGAGAGATGTAAAAGGCTGCCTCTTGCTTGCTTAGGTGAAATCACTTCTGAGGTACTTTACAAGTTTGGTAGCTTAATTTTTTAATTAAATTTTTTTTCCTGTTGCAGCCACACTAACGGCACGAGGGTGCTAAGGTTTTATGCGTTAGGTGAGAGTAATATATTTAGTGTTGGAACCAATGGCCTGACTCTGATCCAACAACTCTCAACATTCCACCGTCCTTGTAGAGAAATCTCAGTGTCATAGAACTCTAAGCCCATGACCCTGCAGGCTCCCTCTCCATCAGGATGCTACCTCACGGGAGCTTCCCCAAGCCCCTCCAATGGCGTCTTCCCGATGGTTCCAGGCAGTGCATTGCCTGCCCCCAGCAATGACTCATTCGGTGCCTGAGGTAGATCTTTTGCTCTTATTATAAGTCTCCCAGAGAGCTCAGGCTTCAGTCAGTGAATCGCATTTAAGCAGTTGGGGCAAATGCCACCCGGCTGGTTAATGCAAACTGACCTTTCCTCCTGTGGGTCCAGTTGCTAGGATGTCAGCTTGATTATTATTATTATTATTATTATTATTATTATTATTATTTATTTATTTATTTCTAAACACTGAGGTACAAGACTGAGGACCTTGAAGCACCCCTGGCTTGCTCTGTCTGTCTCTAATGCCCCTGGCAAGGCCAAGCACAGGTCCTCAAGGGCCAGACCCAGACACAGGTTTTCAGGGACTTTTTTTAAGGCCCCAGTACCTCTGAGCAAAGTGTCTTGCTCACTGCATGGTCTGCAAGCACATACCAATAGGAGCATTCATTTTTGCTAATACGCAAGGGCACATTGATTATGCTTTTAAATGCCACAGTTCCTTTTGGAAGATTTTATTACAACCGTGTCCTTTGAAACCATCATTGGTTTATTGCAGTGCATGGGTGTGTGGGTGTGTGTGTGTATGTGTGTGTGTATGTGTGTGTGTCTGTGTGTGTCTGTGTGTGCACATACACACATGCATATATATGCATGTGACATTTTGTAGAGTGTATGTATGCGTGTACATAGTGTTTATGTGTGTGTATGTGCAAATGTGGGTGTGTAACACCCTATTATATGTTTATGCATGTGGATATGTGTATATACATGCAAATACATGTATCTATGTATATGTGTGTTTGTATATGTGACACCCATACTATGTATGTGAGTATATTTTGTGCATGCATATATGTTTATGTATGTGTGTGTATACATGTATGTGCATGTGGTACTCCTTAGGGTATGTAAGTGCACACACAAGTGTGTATGAGTGAATTCGACATCCTACAATATGTGCATTTGTGTGTGAAGGGTGATAAGTGACACCATGCCATTCAGGAATAGGCCCAGTGATTCTAGACCACTGTAGAAACAAATGATTCCAGTGGCCCTGCAAGGTCCTGCACTGTGGGCCCTGAATGAGTCAGACCCACACTTGTGGCTCCCACCCCTGATGGTCCAGGATGGGGTGAAGGAGACAGTTAAGAAGCATAAGTGCTTGCTCTGTGGTCCTTTACATCTTAAAGTCCATGTGGGGTTAGGAAGCCCTCTTCTGCTGATCTCTGCATGGCCACTGGCTCCCTTACATAAGTTAGCTTTCTTTGAAGGGCACTGAAACACCATTTTCCTGTCTAGAGTGACCCACCAGCACAGCCCTCTCTAATGGAGTGTGGTTTTAAATGCACTGCTGCAAAGAAGTTAACTTAGAGCATGGAACGGTCTTTCCTGCTTCCTCTATTGATTGGAGAGTCATAACTCGGCCTTTGGAGTTTAGCTCCTTTTACTTCTCTCTGTTTCTGAGACATTCATTTTCACTCAGCTGACTTCTCATGATCAACCGCTTCCTCTGCCTTTCTCAAAAGAGTGTTGAGACGGGCATTTGACTCTATCTCTATGCTCCTCTATACTCTTGTCTGGTTCTCTAAAGTTATGCAGTTACTTTGTGTAGGCTGAGGAAGAACCCAGGACCACTTGCACATGAGCCTGGAGAAGAGTTACACTGCGAACCAGCGTGAGCCGTTGTGGAGGAGAGTCGTCAGAACAGACACAGCGGGCTCAAAGTCACAGGCTGACAGCAAGTTTGGAGGTCAGGACAGAGGGAGAGGGGAACAGTCTGGAAGAAGGGGTTTGTGATTGTCTCCACAGGTAGCTTCACAGGATTTGGATGGGAGACGAATCCCAGCCCAGGTATTCATAAGTGTCAAGTCAGAACAGTACTTCTCCCTGTTTTCTGGCCTTGAAGGACCCCAGGTACTGATGGTCTTTTAATGAATTGGCTGACACTGGCCAGGGCACAATGACCTCTTTGCCAGTCTTGTGAGGTTGTATGTTCTCTGGGCATCTGCCCCGTGTGCAGAAGGCTGCAACCAATGCCTGTCTACCAGGGACATCTCACAGAGAAGCCCCCTAGCCACGTTGGCACCTGGCAGCAAGCCTGGATGGATATAAGTCTAGTTCTCACATTCTATGTCCCAGAATTGTCACATCTCTGGAGGAGGAGAAGGAGGAGGAGCAGGAGGAGGAGGAGCAGAAGGAGCAGGAGGAGCAGGAGGAGGAGGAGGAGGAAGAGGAAGAGGCTTGAGCCAAGCCACAGCTGGCCAGGTTTGCAGAAGTCTCTTGAATAGCTCCTAGAAGTTGAAAAATGGTATTGTCATTTGGAATTGCAGGTGGGCTCTGGGGATACTCAGCCAGAACACGGGTCTAGGGATCTGAGCTCTAGCCCTCATGCTTGCGGGCAAGCACTGTAACCTGAGCAATCTCCACAGTCATTGTCATGGTTCTTTCTAAAGCTTATAACCACCAGGGATATTTAATTCCGACCAGGGATACCTGTTGCTGGCTCAACCCACCTCTGTATCCTAGAATCATTTTGACACTATATAGCAGCGATTCTCAATTGGTCACAGTCATCAGAACACATATATTTCAGATGGTCTTAGAAGCTGAGATATCAGTAGCAAAATTACAGTTATGAAGCATCAATGAAAATAACTTCTTGGTTGGGTTGTCACTACAATGTGAGGTACTGTATTAAAGGGTCACAGTATTAAGAAGGTTGAGGACCACAGCTATATAGCATGATGCTGGTATACATTAAGAGCTCAATAAACAGGTTTTTTAAAAGCACATACAAGTGACTTAAACCATCACTGGAATTGAGGTCATGCTGTTAGCATGATCTCCACGTTACTCTGGGAACTCTCACCTTCAGTGCCTGACTTGTGTTTTCCATGCCTTGTTCTTTCCAGCATCTCCCCCTCCCCCACCCCCACCCCCTGCCCAGGCTCAAAGACTCTAAGATGCCGGAGTCTCTAGGCCCCCAAGGTATCATCCTGCATGTCAGCAACCTATTAACTGTGTTCGACTCCCATAGCCTGCTCAGGCAATCAACCTAAAGGAGATCTCTCTGATTCCCCAGACCGATGCCCATGTAATACAAACTGCCGGTTACTCTCAGGCCCAAAGACTCTGGCCCACACATCGAATGGGAACAAGGCTTGAGGCACTTTTTTTTTTTTTTTTTTTTTTTTTTCTGGAGCAAAGGAGCCAAATGTTGCACATGGAGTCAGTTTAGAAGGAGTGGGTGGCCAATGCTGGGAACTGCACTCTGCAGCACTGGCTGACTCCCTCTGTGGAGGTTATTTGTAGAGGTCTGCACACTTCCAATCGAAGGTCACATCACATGCACTCACTGAGAGCAGATGAGGGGGATCACATCCCCTGGAGGAGGCTGCAGAAGGCCATAGTCAGCAGTTGTGAAAAAGCCAAAAAGCTTTGAGCATACTTAACTACAGTTAGTGATGCCTGGTTCTCTCTCTCTCTCTCTCTCTCTCTCTCTCTCTCTTTCTGTCTCTCTCTCTCTCTCTCTCTCTCTCACACACACACACAAATTGTTCTCATCTTCAATTCTAATAATGTTAGGATAAAAACAATTTTAAGCGTTTATTTATTTATTGTGTGTGTGTGTGTGTGTGTGTGTGTGCACACGCATATGAGTGGAGGTGCTTGTAGAGACCAGAAGCATCAGATGTCCCTCAAGCTAGAGTCACAGGCAGTTGTGAGCTACCCCATGTGGATGCTGAGAACTGGCTTGGGTCTCCCGCAAAGGCAGTATGAGTTTTTAACCTCTAGCCATCTCTCCTGACCCAGGATGAAAATCATTAAACAAAGAACACTTGATTTTCAAGGTTCCTGGTCATTCTGCCAAGAGTGTCGAGGAGGCACACACTGGCACTGCCACCAGTAGCCTGAGGAGTCTCCCCTAGGGTCTTCTACTCAAGTAAAGCCAGACCTTTGTCAATGGTGCCACTAAAGAACAGATAATAAGCCCAAGTCCTGAATGAACTCTGAATTTAGAAAAACATTTAGCTTTATGTCTTGTATACACTAAGAATTCAAAACATTAAGGGACCTAAGGAGATGGCTCAGTAGGTAAAGCACTCGCCTCACAAGCACAAAGACATGAGTTCAAATCCCAGAGCCCACACATTGTATGCACCTGTAATCCCAATGATTCCACACTGAGATGAGAGATAGACCGGAGAGAAGACTGGGGAAGTTCAAGAGCCAGCTAGCCTTTGTGTATGCATAGAAAACAACAATGAGACCCTGACTCAAACAAAATGGAAGTCAAGGCTGACACAGGAAGTTGTCTCTGGTCTTTATAGGTGTACCCTGCCATGTCCCAGCAGTCCCACACAGACATGCATGCAAGAAGATTAAAAAAATAAAAAGAATTCAGTAAACATCATTCCCATATTAACAGTGACATCATCATTGGAATTGTTTGAGACTACATAATTAGGACTGGAGAGATGGCTCAGACATTAAAGGCTAGGCTCAAAACCAAAAAGACGTAAGACTGTATTATTAGCATGAAGTTTATTTACTTATTTGTTTTTAATATGCTTTTAATTGTAATAGAATTACATCACTTCCCCTCCCTTTACCTCCTCCAGCCCCTCCCAGAAACTCTTCCTCCCACCCCTCCCATGTTCTCCCACTCTCAACTTGATAGCTTCTTCTTCTTTGATTATTCTTGTTACATACATAATGTGTGTGTGTGTGCGTGTGTGTGTATATATGTATGTGTGTATATGCACAAATGACACACACACACACATATATATATATACACACACACACACACATATGCAGACACACACATATACACACAAACATATACACACATACATACACACATGCACATACACACACATGCACACACACACACACACACACACACAACCTTTTGAGTTCACTTTTGTTGGTGGTGTGTATATGGTTTCAAGGCTGACCACTCTGCATTGGACAATCAAGAAGGGGTTTCACCCCCAGGAGAAATCTTCTCCTTCTCCCAGCAGGTCATTAGTCACCTGTAGCCCTTGATCTAAGGGTGGGGCCCCGAGAAACTTCCTTTCCATGTTAACATGCTGGTTAATTTGCCATTGTTCCAGTCCTGTTTAGTTAGCACAATATTTAAATAGAAATAAGCTTAATGGAAATGTAAGCAGGGACATTACAGGAGAGGGATGCTTAGTCTTTAAAGACTCCCGTGTCTTTAAAAATGAGTTGTGTGTATGAGTGTGTGTATGTGTGTGAGTGAGTGTGTGTGTGTGTGTAAGTGTGAGTGTGTGCATGTGTGCGAGAGAGTCTGTGCTTTTCTAAGTTACACTGTTTAAAGAGTATAATTTTCAACAAGGTTTAAAGATTAATCAAAGTTTTAAACTTAAGCAAAGTTTATAAACAGAGTAAAAAGTCTATCAGTTGTTTGACTTATTTTTCTTCGAGGCTTTTCCTTCGCTCGCGAGGCCGTGATGCTAGCTTTGTGAGAAGTGTGGTTTAGATTTAGAGCACTAACAAGTTAAACTCAAGGCCATGGAAATGCTGGCCCTGAGTCAGCACCCTCTGCTTTTTAACATCCTTGCTGGAGATACTGGTAGAAAAGCGAGCACTCTCTCTGCAGGCGATCTTGGTTTTATCAGTTGTGTTGAAATTTCTTGACTCTAAGCCAGCCGAAAATACAAACGAAACGTCGTTGGGGTGAGGATGTTTTTGCTTTCCCATGCCCCCTTAATTCTCGCTGCCTCTCAGCCTTGCCTCAATTCCAAGTCCTAAGATGGAGAGTGGCTGACTTTCCCAGAACGATGTGGTGTAGGCAGAGATGGTACACAGACTACAGTGCCCCAGGAGTCAGAAACAGTACCCACACATGGAAATCGCTTCATGGAAACAAGATAAAACTTTGTCCCTTCTGTGGGGACAAGAGGGAGAAAGAGCCAGGCTGAATATATATATGGCTATACCACCTTGGCTAATGAGTGTGGCTGGCTGTGTGGCTGTGGTTTGTAGCACCCACAGGGAGTGTATTAGATACTCGTTGCTGTGGCAAGATTCCCAATGAAAACAGCACAGAGAGAAAAGATTTGCGCTCGCTCCTGTTCCAAGGGTCTTCAGTCTATCGCAGCAGGGAAATGCTGGTGGATCAGATCCACTCGTGGCAGTGGGCATGAATGAGGAGGCTGTTCTCTTAGAGTCTTGCACGCTAGGCAAGAGCTCTACCACTATGTGTGTCTCCAGCGCTAATTGTTCACCTTTTACACTCCTGTCCAGCACATCGGTGCCCTTCTGCCTTTGAGTGAACTGTTGAAAGATGCCTTAGGGTTCATCTGCTTCGGAAGAATAGAGACAAAGTTACCAGAGCAACCAGGAGTGTCTTCCATAGTTAATGTGACAAAAGAAGGAAGTTCCCAGGTCATAGTGGAATTTCTTTGTCCTAGGAATTACCACAGGACAGCAGTCTGGTCACCTGAGACTGAGGCTTTGTTTATATTTTTAAGAAGTTGGTGGGCAGGTTGGGGATGCAGTCAGCTGGTAGAGTGCTTGCCTAGCATGCATGAAGCCTGGGTTCAATCCCCAGTACTGACTAAAAACTGGGCAGGGTGGTGTCTGCCTGCAATCCCGGCACTTGGGAAGTGGAAGAAGGAATATTAGAAGTCCCAGGTCACCCTTGGCTGTGTAGTAAGCCTGGGTTGCGTGAGACCCACTCTCGAGAAAAAAACAAAACAAAGCCGAACAGGTTTGTAGAGGGTCACAGACTGAAAACTATGTAGTTTTGTGTTTGCTATTTGGCAAGTGGGATCCCCAGTGTGTGGGGAAACTAATAAAAGCCTGTGAAGCTTTGAATTCATAGTGTGTGTGTGTGTATGTGTACAAATGTCTGTGTGTATCTGTGCATGTGCATGTGTGAGTGCACATGCCTGTGTGTCTATGCATGTGTATATGTGTGTGTGCATATGTGTGTGTGTGTGCCTGTGTGTGTACATGTGTGTGTGTGCATACATATGCCAGCATCACGTTATTAGTGCCTTGAGATCCCCAGATAAAAGGCTTCTGTCAAGTCAAACCCCAGAGGAATGATAATGAGGATGGCTTTTTTTGGAGAGACTTTAGCTCTCCAAATGTTGCTGACTGAGGGTTTGCCATCTTTCCACTCCTTCAGCCGATAATGAACCAAACTACTCCAGTGAGAAATCATAGCAAGTGTTACAGAAAGCAAGGTGAATGTGAAATTCTATAACTTAAAAATTTCTATAATGTTCCCTTCCGGTACGTTAGTGTTCTTAGCTGATGTTATTGCCTGGCTTTTTATACATGAGTACCAGAATTAAGAGGAATTGAGAAGCGTCTGGGGGAAGGGACTAGAAAGCATGTCTAACTCACCTTTCTTCCTTAGGTTTAGCACTGCACAAATTTCCCCGAGGGAAAATTAATACTATTTTTGGTATTTTTAAAAAATTGTATATGTATGCCTCTGTGTGTGTGTGTGTGTGTGTGTGTGTGTGTGTGTGTGTGTGTATGTGTGTGTGTGTGTGTGCATGTGTGTACACTCACAGGCACAGAGACTAGAGAACAACCTTGGGTGTCATTTCTCAGCTACCACCATCCACCTTTTAAGACAAAAACAAATAAACACCACCACCAGCAAACCCAGGGCCTCTTATCAGCTTGGATTTCATTGATTGGTCTAGGCTGGCTGGCCCCTGGTTTTAGTTATTAGACAGAGTTTATTATCATTGTGAATCACCAAGAGTGCAATACTGATGAACGACAGGTCCCACACAGCTTCTGCTTTTAGGCCAAGCCTTCCTCTTGAGCAGGCTTCCCATTTCTCACCAACCGTGTTTGTAGAGTTCCCGAATCTAGGGACCACGGCCTTGTACATGGGACTGTTCTGCTAAAAGTCCAGGGTTATGATACCCTAGTATTTAAACTTAGTTTTAACAACCACCTCTTGGGTTTGAGAAGTGACTAAGGTAGGGTCATTGTCCTCGGGGAGCCTATGACCTGGCCACTGTTGATATCATCTTTGGCTCAGGACACAAGTATACATCTTCTGGTTCAGTCTCTGATCTATATGGGATCACAGCAGCCTTTGCTGGCTCACCTGGGTTTAGAGATGTCTGTCGACACACCCTCATTAGTGAGGGCCTTGCAGGTCCTAGACAGACTTCCCTATCTTCTAAAGTTAAAGCCTTCCCACATTTGGCCAAGGACTCAGCTTCCGAGTGGCCCACGTGGGAAGTTCCCACTTGTGTCAGCTGAGAGGTCCCTTCACTTGGGGAGGATCTTGGCAGAGGACGTGTTTAAAAGTCAAGAAGGAATCTCCCTCATGCCACTGTCTGTGTCCATGGCCTTGAAACTTGAACCCAGCGTGTTATGCAGAAGCCCTGGGTAGCGACTCTGAACCCGGCTTAAACCTCAATAAAGTACTGAGGGGGCCCCAGGGACCCCAGGTAGATTGAAAGCAGTGTCACAACTGTTGGTCTCCTGACTAGCAGGCACCCCCTGCTGTTCCTGTTCATCTATCTAATTTCTGCTTTGATCTCAGTTGGATCAGTTGGGAGGGGGGCAGTTCCTGGGACATTCCCATTTCCCCCTCCTCTGGCACGGGGATGATAGGACAGCCATAATCAGTTATTGATCATGGATATGCCTTAAAACCATAGCACTGTTTCTATTAGCAAAGACTGAGAAGCACTTAACTACCTATCTGGTTAAGATTGAAAGTCTTTAAAGTAAAACATATGCATCCATTTAAAGGAATTAAGTCAGTGTGTAGACATGATAGGGGAAGTGCATGGTAAGATCCCTCCCACTTTGAGATATTTATTCATAAATATACACTGAGCTGTGTCTGTGCTCTCTCTCTCTCTCTCTCTCTCTCTCTCTCTCTCTCTCTCTGTAAGAGAAAAGGATTTACAAGAGGCACGGTTAATCTGTGTGGCACACCGCTGCATTGATCTAATTTGTAATAGGGCCATAACTGCCTTTCTGATTAAAATACCCTGCACATCTTAAGTTATATGCAGCTCTGGAGTGGGTGCGCCTTGTTGGAAATACAGGATACACTACATCACACCTTGCATCCAAAGAGGAAGTTGAGAACCTGTGCAAAATATGAATCACCCATTCTAGTTACACTTCTGTTGCTATGATAAAATACCATGACCAAAAAAAAAATAATTTTAAGGAAGAAAGGAAGTTTATCTCAGCTTTAAATTCCAGGGTATAGTCTGTCATTGTAGGGAAGTCAAGGCAGGAACTTAAGCTACTTATGTCACTTATCCACAGTGAAGAGCAGAGAGAAATGAATGACTAATGCATACAAGGCCTCTTTGCTTCTTTGCACTCAGCTCCATTTCTCCACTCTTGTATAGCTCTAGACCTCCTGCTAGGGAATGGGACTGCCTACAGTGGGCTGGATCTTCCTATACCAATGAACTTAATTAAAATGGCCGCCTACAGACATGTCCACAAGCCAACTCAGTGAAGACAATTCCTCACTAAGACTGTCTTCCTAGGGGCTTCTAGGTTGTGTCAAGTTGACAATAAAAGCTATCCGTCACAACCACCTACAAGTTCTTTGGGGACCCAGGTCCCTGGTTTAGTGTTTTGCTATTTGAATAACTCAAATGTTTCCAGTCAAAGTCATATGAAAGGAACAGAGGGCCTCGCCAAAGGTGGCTATTTATGGGCTTGAGATTAAAATGTTCTGGAAGAAACAGAGTTACTACCACCTATGAAGAACCCATTTATGCATTGTTGTTTGATAAGCGTGGATCAACTTAGTGGAGAAAACCCAGCCTTAGTCTGAGGTCTAAGTGTTGACCTGACCCCTCTGCTCTAGGTCACTGTTCTGTTCATCACTTAGATGTCATGACTAGACCTATTGGCTGTGTGGGTTTCATCAGTCAGAAGTTCCTGGGCGGGACAACTTGCCCTGAGCCAGTCCTTACCACTCTCCCTTTGACTGATGCTCTCACCATGACTCACCCTGCATTCAAATTACAGAATCAATCTCTCACCTTCAGCACAACTGAAGACTGATTGGAGACTGATCCAATGAGACAGGACCCTTCCCTGCTTCTCACTCCCTACAGTACAAGTTCTAGAAACATTCCCACATTGCTTTCTCCACTTCTGTGCTGAGGTCTCTGCTACCTGCTCCTATGCAGGGCCCTCTGAGAACACCACAGCCAGCAGAGTATCTGAGCAACAATCCAAGGGAGGCAGGAAGACAAAAAAAAGTCAGCTCAACATGACTCAGTAACTGACATAGAACTGAGTCTGACCCTGAGTAGGTAATTTAGGTATATTTAAGAACAGCACAATTTGGTGAAAGTTTTCCTGTTGATAATTAGCTCAATCCTGTGTGCACAATAAAGCTTCAGACATGACTACATCAAAACACTTTGTAAAATACATATGACATCTTCCATAAAGATGGAGTCTGTAGATTGACAGGTTCATGATAAGTGTCTGGGAATGGTCTGGAGTATCTGGTGTGCTCTCAGTCACACAGATAGTGTGTAGCCACACAGGCGACAAGCAAAGGTCAACAGGTTATTAACGATGTACCCTCCCAGCCTTCTGGGCAGAAAACAGGTTAGACATCTTTCCTTTTGAAGGAATAGACCTATGTGTTTAACATTCCTGGTTCCTGTAGTGTTTATCTGTGAGCACAGGATCTCTGTACCTCCCACACTCCTAGACTACTCGGTGGTGACCTATGCCTATCCAGATATCTCAACCCCTCTTGCTAGTCTTGGAGTTTGGATTTCCTGAATGTGAGCTATCTTTCTGCCATCTTAATCAAGATACCATCTTCCTCTGCTGGTCAGCTCTTTGCTGGGTTTGCGGGGGTGGGGGTGTGGGTGGGGGGGCTGACTAAGAAAAAGAAAGATGTGGGAATAGAAAGGAGGGAGGGAGGGAAGGAGGGATGGAGGGAGGGAGAATTTAGTTTGTAAATAGAGCTTTTCTCACTTGCATCAGACGGGTAACAGGAAATGGACCAGCTGAGACAAGTGTGAGAACAGATGTGGTGTCATGATGACCTCAGAGACACTGGTCCACTTTTCTTGCATAAGATCATATACATCTGTGCTCTGAGATAAGAGCCACTCTGGAAACTGGCTTTCTGAGGAAATCTCAGTATCTTCAGTGTGGGCACAAGAGCTATGCATCCAACCCTTAGTCTATTAAGAAAGCTGTTGTGTTTAACATTATCTGTTTGTTTGTTTGTTTGTTTGTTTGTTTTTTAGATGGAGCCTTGTGTAGTCCAAGATGTCCTAGAACTTGCTATGTAACCAAAGATGTCCTTGAATTTTTAATCCTTCAGCTTTCTGCTAGGGTTACAGGTGTGTGCTACCATGCCTCGTTGTTTGTGGTTCTGGGGATGGAACCCATGGCTTCTACCAGCTGAGCTGCATCCCTAGCACCTGGTTAAAATTATCTCAAGGTGGAAAGTGAAAGTGTTTTCTTCAGTGACAGGAGTCAAACTTCTGCCATGTGAGTCCTCATTAATCTTCTAAGTCTATTCATGGGTAAGAAAGGCTTGGTTGTGAGCAACTTTCTCTCCTTCCCCCTCCTCTTCCTCCTCCTCCTCTTTCTTCTTCTCCTCCTTCTCTTTCTCTTCTTTCTTCTCCTCCTCTTCCTCCTCCTCCTCTTTCTTCTTCTCCTCCTTCTCTTCCTCTTCTTTCTTCTCCTCCTCTTCCTCCTTCTCTTCCTCCTCCTCTTCCTCTCCCTCCACCTCCTTCTCCTCCCCCTCTTCCTCCTCCTCCTTTCCTCCTCTTTTTCCTCTTCCTTCTTTAAGATGGGTGTTTCAATATGCATTCCTAGCTGACCTGGAACTCACAAAGATCTACATGCTTCTGTCTACCAAATGCTGGGACAAAAAGCATATGCCACCATACTTGGCCTACTGTCTGCTTTTAAAAGGTCTACGTTGACCAGACAGAAACTTTCTTCAGATTTTACATGTGATCATTGGAAGTATTAGTGAAGTCGCCATTCTAAATCTGTTTACATTTGCTTTGCTGTCTGTGGTTAATGCTGAGCTGAGTGTTTTAGAAACGCAATGGATGTCATCAGTTCTACATGATGATGTCTGCTGACCAAGGAGAGCATGATGTGAGATATCACAGGATGTGCCCAATCAGCAGCCCCAGAGAGACTAAAAAGAAAACTCTGATCTATACTGATTCATAAATGCTCTCCCTATGGTCACACTACAGAAGTACTGACCATTAAAATTAAAGGAGAGAGAGAGAGAGAGAGAGAGAGAGAGAGAGAGAGAGAGAGAGAGAGAGATGCTAAAACCTTCCCTCTCATCTGTCTCAGCACACTGTAGATACTTTACAGATATCTCTTTCATTTCCTACTGCATCCCACCATGGTATTGCTTGACATGTCCTGGTGAATAAACATCTGTTCACTGCAGATTGGACACCAACAACAGACCAAAGAAGCAGTTCTTTTGAGTGTAGCTGGGTAAACTGTGATCCTACTGGGGTTACTTACAACAGCACTGTGGGCAGCTGTATCAGGACAAAACCCTGTGCCATCGAAGTTCCCTGTACAACTTGTAGGCAGCTCCACTCAAGATCCCCTCTGCCCTGCAACTGGTTAGCACTTCTACACTTCAGGGAGGGGCCTTGTGAGTCTTATAACTTGAGAAGTTCTTATAACTCTCTGGTGAGCTCTGAGAATCTCTCTGTCCTCCCTCTACAGAGAAGGTTTCAATTCAGGAGAAAATCTACATAACCAGTTGGTACCATTCTGAGCTACAGATTACAGATCAGAAAACAGAGGTTCAGAGAAAGTGCATTTTCTGAAAGCCTCACCTGCCTACCAAAGGAATATCAGTTCCTATCAGAACTGAAGCTCCTGCATTTCAAATGCATTCTCACCAAGGGTGGGAAACATTTACGGATCTATGCATTTCTTTATTTGGAAACTCAAAAAGGTCCTGAACCTATAACTTCTCATTTCTCAGAATTCAAAATATTCACACACAACAAATTCTGCCTTCCTATAACCTGGTGAGAGTCTAACATAGAACGATACCTCCCATCTTCAAAAACAAACAAACAAACAAACTGAGACCAAAACAACAATAATTATCATAGTGATCAGACCTCGTGTATGCAGAAGGTGTTTCTGTTAGAATGTAAAGTTGTAACCCCTGGTTCATGGTGTGAAGAGGAAACTGCCATCTCTGAGTTGTGTCTTCCTATCAACGTCAAATTTGTTATGTACAAATGGCCTGAAACAGACACATGTATTTGGCAGATGAATCCATGAAAGGATAAAAAGACAAGCGGACCTCCTCAGACTCGTGGTTCCAGATGTGCCGAGCACAGGGCACATGCAGCCTGGTGCATCCTGCATTGCAGTTCAGAGGGCATCTGAACAACCCTGGTATGTTCTGGAAAACACTGCCACAGAAGAGTGATTCCTAAGAAGTTTACTCCAAAGTTTGACTCCAAAAGGAAAGTCAAAGCTCTCTCCTCTTATCTGGACTTCTGTCTGTCATCCACCGTGACTTCTGCTTGTGAATTCTCTGAGCTGGTGGTAAAGGAGTCGCTTAGGTGCTGAAGAAGAGTGAGGGTTTGTGGATGTATCTTTAATTCCCTAAGACCTCACTTTACCCTGATGCTCTTCTGGACTGCAACCCGAGCTGATGCTCACAACAGTTCATCCATTTCACCCTGTTGCCCTAGTCTTCCGCACTTGCTTCTGACGACCAGTTTCCATGGCAACCAGAGCATCTCCAGTCTGCCACCTCCTAACTGAAGAGATGGAAAGGAGGAAGTGAATATAAGGTAAGAGATGCTCACCTCAACGCACAAGTTTAAAAGGAATTTCCAGTTAAAGACCAGTAATCATTTAGGAAAAGCATCCAGAGTGAGTGATCAATGCTTACCTCATTTCTGATGGTGAGTAATAGTCTCTTCTTTGGTGTCTGTCCGAGAATCTCTCTCCTTTTTTCCTTAATTGATTTGAACTTCTAGAAGCCAACGGTCTAAATGTAAAATCATTTTTCAGCCTGGAAGTTAGTGTTATACAAAAGGCCACGGGCCCTTCTGATGGGAGAGACATAGACTCAAACACTGTAGATTCTCACACACAGTGGATTGCATTCTGTCAGCTAACCAGCCTTCCAAATTTGTTTTCTCTTTCCTGACATCTCCACACGTCAAGATGACATTGATGTCTGACAGCCAGATGAGCAAGGTAACAAATTACATGGAGGAGAAGGTGTGGTTAGGGAGACAGTTTTAGACCACGATTTATTCTGCTTTTCTGAACACACCTAGTTACTGAAAGACCTAGACCGAGCCTTCCAGCAGCTCTGAGCCCAGAGCACCATGACCTCATCACTGTCTGATTTCTATTCCTTCATTCGACCAATATCTGTTTGCATTCTATGTGTTAACTATGCAGCAAGGAGTAACACACAATCTTGGAGAGATTGTGTAAGCATTTTAATCCTCCGCACACACTTTTGGTTGCTTAGGGGACTAACACAGTCTCTACTAAACCAAACACAAAAGTAATCAAGCTTGCCAGAATAGACCAAGGCTGGGCGTCTATCTGAAAATTAGGGTATGATAGAGTTGATTCAGAAAAGTATGCTGTCCTGAACAAAGAAGTTTTCTGAGAAAAGTGAAGCAGGCACATCCCACAAGGTCAGAGAGGACATGGTGGTTAAACAGTGGCATAGATAATCTTGGGTTCCATAGATGAGGCTCTCTGTCCTTCTTGTTCCTGATTCTGAGTGACCTTAACTGTAGAGAACCACTCTAGGAAGGACACCCAGACTAACCTGATCTCCACAGGGATTAGGAAAGCATCTTAGTGTTATTTCCTGTTGTGATTTAAAACTCTGACAAAAGCAATGCAAGAGAGAAAGCGTTTGGCTCACAATTCCACTTTACAATCCATCACTTGGGGGAAATCAAGGTGACAGGAACTAAACAGCCAGTCACATCATGTCTATAGTCAAGAGCAGAGAGAGCCATGAAGCACTCAATGCATGCACCCTAGTGCCAGCTCACTTGCTCCACGCCTACATAGTTCAGAATCCCTTTCCTAGGGAATGTTGCCACCCTCAGTGGACAGGTCTTCCCATTTCATTAACCCAATCAAGATAATCCCCCACAGAAAAACCTAACGCAGATAACTCCATCTGAGAACCCCTTCTCAGAGGATTCTAGATTTGGTCAAGTTTCACAATTAAAACTAAGTACCACAGAAGAAGGATCTCTTCAACCCTCTTCTTGGGTTGTTATGGAAACAGGGTCTTGCATATCCAAGACTGGCCTCAAACTTGCTAGATTGCCGAGAATGATCTCAAACCTCTGATCTTTCTGCATCTATTTCCAACGTGCTAGGATTACAGGCATGTATTGATATATTTGGTGCTGGGTATCAAGCTTAGGGCTTTGGGGATGCTAAGAACTGAGCTACACTTCCAGGCCCTCTTTTTTATTAATTTTTTTTTTCAGTTGTGTTTGAAAGTATTAGGAGGAGAGTGAAAAGTCTTCTCTCTTCTGACAAAGTAACTGAAACTTCTTCTTTTATCCCTGAATGTGACTTCTGGGCACCATCTGAGGCCATGTGCTTCCAACCTTTGTATTTCTTACACTCTGGTCTTCTGATCTTCCTTTGACTGTATTTTTCTCCGTATGACATATTTCCCCACGGGTGTGCATTTCTAGTCGTTTGAAACAACAGCAACACAAACAACTGCACATTTAAGGTACTATATGTGCCAAATCTAAGTCTCCATCCTCACATGGGGTTGTTATTTTTACTGTTTGGTTTATGTGTTTGTTTCTGTTTGTACTTCTCTGCTCAGTTAAAAATCTTTCAATTATTATTTTGTTTTCAAAGCAGGCTTCCTTCTGGTTATTCCTGGTTCTCTGTAGCTAGGTGGTTAAAGACAAGACAGAAATTTACCTTAAATGTTGTGAGCCAACAAAAGTTCTGCTATTGCAAGTGATTTATGTGTGAATTAGTGTTCACATTTGGAGCTTAGACAATGTTGTTTTGAGATAGATTTTTTTTTTATTTTTTTTTATTTAGACCAAGTTAGGCTCAAACACATGATCTTCCTGCTTCAGCCTCTTGGATGCTAGAATTATAGGCATTTCCTTCCATGTGTAGCACCAGACAAGTTTTAAATCTGTGTAGTTACTTTTAAACATTCATTTAGTATACAGACTGATCAGTTTCATAAGCACATTTCTGTATATCTCCTGAAGGATATAATAAAGTACTTTAGTCAGTTTCATTTCTGATACTGTCTCTTGTTCCCAACCAGCTGATTCCCCTTCTGAAGGGACTCTGGCCAGCTCAACTCTGGGAAGCACAGCTCAGGCAAACCTTTCCCTTCTCTCCCATTCCCTTTACTTTGCTGAAAACCGTTAGATCACATTCCTAAATCTAGCTCCCAGGTCTATCCCCTTATTTGGCCATTTCTTCCACCTGAGGTTGACCACCAAGAGCACCAGGTATTATAGTATCGTGAAGTCCAGTAATCAAAAGCTCTCTTTGGCACATCTAATTAACATGCCCAATTAAAATTAAACACCTCATCCTAACATAGGGTTTCCTCTTGTGCCTTTATAAACTGTCATTTGCATAGGGGTCACATCTGCTTTCTCCTCTCTTTTCAGAGGTAGTCCTTTGTCTCCACTGTAGGACAAACAACCTTTCTCTCAATCCTTTCCCCCTTTGCCCCGCTCCCTTGTTTCTTCCCCCTTCTCCCTCATTCTCTATCTCCTGTCTTTGTCCTTTATCCCTGTTCTCTCCTTCTGGGCACATAAATCTCCTTTGTGTTAAGAACTTGGCCTTGGGTGTCTTGAGTTGACTCTTGGTTCCCTGTACCTTCTCTTCTCAGTCATCACTTCCACTTTTCTGCCTTGTTGCTTTTCAAGTCTAGACCCCACCTATAAGAGAAGACATGTATTATTTAATCCAGAAAACTTTACGTTTTGGCCTCAGCTTTCATTTTCAGCTAGCACAGGGCCTTGTGGTCACTTAGATCCGGGATTTGTGTGGAAGGCATATTACTTGCTCACCATTCTGCCAATCCCCACTGTCCCTTAATAACCAACTTGGTCTCATCTTCTTTGACACATCCACCCATCAAAGCCTCGTGATGCTCAGTGGACAGCTGCATACACATATACACATATACACATATACACATATACACATATACACATATGCACATATGCACATATGCACATATGCACATATGCACATATACACATATACACATATACACATATATACATATACACATATATACATATACACATATACACATATAGCCTGGCTCAGTTGACCTGAAACAAGAGCAGTTATTGATACAGACTATGTCTTGGTCCTTCTTCGTTAAATATTCATGTATACCATCAGTCATGTTATCACATGCTAAGCAAGGCAATTTTTCTAGGTACCATGTTAGGTTATGGACTCCTTTAAAATGTGTCTATGTATCTGTTGATAACTAACAATTTGCAACTGTTAGGTAAAATTCCATGGTCACTTATACAGCTATGTAGGGGATTACCAAGGAGGTCAGTGCAGACTGAGGAGCCTTGTGGGGTTTTGCTTGCTTCTGATAGACTGACATTTCCCACATCCCTGGCAAATTAACACAAACATGATATTGGGTTGGTAAAGCCAGAGCCCCTGGCCAGTGGATTTCCCATGTTGAGTGAACAGAAACATCTGCCAAGACTCCTCAAATGTGCCATCTCACACAGCGGTTGGTGGTGAGTATCAGGTTTAAGTGGGAGTTCCCTCTGGGGACATTCCCGGGAGTCTCGTTCAAGGGCTTCACAGCGTGGTGAGTGGCAGGAAGAAGCCGTTCCAGAGTTTGCTGGAGTTGCAGGCTTTACTGAGTAAGCAGCGCTGATATCCTAGAGTACTGGTCTTGCATCTCAACCTTTGCCTTTCTTTACCCAGCCCCACCACTTCCATCAGCGACCATGCCTATAGCAGATGTAATCATTGCTCAGAAAAGCTGGCTGATCAAAGAAGAGGGAAGCATAGGAAATACACTGTCCTGTTCTTGTCTGCTCGCACCCTGAGTCCATCCTTCATGTGGCATGAGGCAGCCTGTGAGGGAGGAGTGAGTCGTCTCTGTCCATCTACACTGCTGTAACAAAATACCATGCCAGCGACTTTTTATGACCAATAGAAACTTAGCTTTACAGCTCTGAAGGCTGGGAAGTTCAAAATCAAGGTTCTGATCCTTGACCATTGGCAGAGGAGACCCTAGGCACAGAAGGAGCAAACTCCTGTGTCCTCACATATCAAAAGGCAGGTGGCTAAAGGGGCAAGTACTACATATTAACAGACAGAAGGTAATAACTGCTCAAGTCATTATACAAGGGCCATAGCCCGTCACGGAGACAATGTCCTGTGCCAGCCTCCTGAAATCTCTACCTCTTGATGCTATCATGGTGTGTTTGTGTGTCTATAGTGAAACTCATTCAGACCTTAGTAAGTAGAGGTTGTGGCTGGTGATACACTATGGATTGAATGCCTGTGTGAGTCTTCAAATAGATGTGTTGAAGCCTTAGTCTCTGATGTATCTGTAGGCAGAGCCTTTGGAAAGTGCTTAGGTTTAGACGAGAGTGTGAGAGTAGAGTCTCCTCAATGACATCAATATCACTTCAGAAAGAGGAAAAGACAGGACCTCCTCCCCTTCCCTCTCTTCCCCACTCCCTTCCTGTACCCCACCCACTACCCTCCTCTACTTTCCTTCTCCTTCTTTCCCCAGTCCTTTGCATCTACTCTCAGGAAAAGTTCATGTGAGGACATACGCAGGGAATAGCACTCCCTAAGAGCCTATCCATGCTAGCGCCCTACTCTCAACCTCTAGCTTCCAGAATCAGGAGAGACAAAAGCCCGTTTACTGTCCAGTCTGTGATACATGTCTAGAGCAGCCTAAACTGATGAAGACATAATCTATTTTGAGATTTAGGAAATAGTTCAAGGGTTTGATTGACAAGTAGATGATTTATTTTTTTCAAGATAAGATTTCTCTGTGTAGCCCTGGCTGACTTGGAACTCACTCTGTAGACCAGGCTGACCTTGAACTCCACCTGCCTCCGCCTCCAGAGTTCTGGGATTAAAGGCATGTGTCGTCATCACCGTCACCACCACCACCACCACCACCATATAAGTCAGACAAATGGTTAGGCATTTTATAAATCTTGATCGCTTATGAAATCATGGAGGAGAATTTTAGAAATTAGAGCCAGAAGTCTGGAGGAAGAATAGGTTGGAAGGACTGGAGGAAGCAGGTCTGAACTCCACAGCCCCTGGCCAGGAGTGCAAACCTTTGGAGTTGGGGATTTCAGTCCAGAACACTGCAAAAGGCTGCTCTGGCACTGCTCGATCACAGAGATCCCCTTACAGCTCCGCCTTTCATGTTCCCTCCTGTGTCAATCTCAGATAGACAGTCCAACAGAAAAAGAGAGCCCTAACCCCCAAGAGTGTGGGCTGAAAACAATAAAACTGTTTGGGCTGGAAGATTTCCTCCTTTCTCAGTTGTCTCCAAACACGCCAGCTCCTCCTGTGTACCCTGGAATCAGCCAGCCTCACTACCTCTCCTCACGTCACCCTGGCGTGGGACTTCATGACTGGGAAAACATTGTTTTTGGTGTGCGTGCATGCCTCTGTCCCCCACTTTCAGGGTTCAGTGAAGAGCTCTCTTCCTCCCCACATCCCAGAACACTTTGGCTGTATGTAAGCAATCCTGTCTAGAGCAAAGAGCAGGCTGCCCGGTGGTGATGAACACTGGAGCCTCTTCCTCGAGTTTTCTTTGAAACCCCGTTTCTGGTGGGGAGCCAAGCCCACTTCATAGGGATGGCAGAGATGCAGATGGAATGTGGAAATAAACGATTGCCCTGGGCCAACTCTGCAGACAAACAATGAACTAATCTATGCTCAGTAAGAGTGTTAAGTATTTTTTGCTGGTCAGGATCTGCCAAAAAGTTCGAGTCCACGGGCTTCAAGCTGTAGCTTCCCTTATGTCTAGCTGGCTCTGTTTTGATGTTTAAATAGCTCATTTCTTTGAGCCTTAGGCTGAACAGTGTGGGGCCAGAGATTCTTAGAGGAGATGGTATCCAAGCTAATGAAGGATGGAAGACAGAGGCACGAGAGTCAGCTACATGTAGGGATAGAGCGCTGTGAGGTGTGAGGTTGCAGTGGGCATGTGTTTGATGGTTGGTTCTGTTCTTCTCTGGAGATCACTAGACCCACAATTTAACTTCAGATGGCTTTCCATTAGAATGTGTAACTGTAAGTTTTTTCAAACCTTATCTTTAATGATGGTTCTTAAACACTTTAACCTTCCTTGTAACCCATCACCCACCAGAGGTAGTGAAAAAGGACACAGGGGAAGTGAACCTGTTTAGAAAGGTTCTTTGGAGCAACTCCTGTCTGTGTTGTCTGGAAATCAGCAGTTCACTTCACAGGTTAGCAGGCATCACAGCTTGGTCCACTCGAAAATGCTTCACGGATACACCAGCAGTCCACTTTAGTAGAGTCGAGTTATCAGTAGCAGCGACACGACCTAGCAGAGACAGCCAGGCCTCAGCCTCCATCAGTCTCGGCTCCAGTCAGCAGGAGGGACCCAGAGGGACATCAGGAGAAGTTCTCAGCTGTGCCTCTCTCAGGGAATCGAAGATTAGTGAAGACTGAGACCCACAAGCATTGCACAGCTAGCTGTACAGCAAGCCAAGCTGTCTCTGTCACTCCGCCGTGGAGTCCTATTTAAACCCTCCAAACATCAAGTGTCCTCCATGTGCCTTGCCTCAACATGTGCATCCAATCAGCCTGAATCCCCGTGGCATCCCAACAAATGCAGCTCACTGTGCAATGCAAGGTGGACCAATACATGTGTGTCATTAGCAAAGAGTCCTTCATCACGTGTCCTTTCACATGTTTGCATGAACAGAACATCCTCTCTCCTGTGTCTGCTTCAGTGAAATGTTCCTTCACCGGTCTGCCTTAGCCTTTCATCTGTGTCCACTTTAGAAAAACACTCCTTCATGTGTTTGCCCCAGCAAAACACCATCCAACACAACTGACTCTCCAAAGAACCCTTAAGTTTCCACTTCAAGAGTGTTTCGTGTTCTTTCCCTGTTGTGTCTGTTTTTGTGGACCCAACAGAAGTGCATTTATATTGCCAGCAAAGCATAACCCAGTAAGAAGGCACACAAAAGCACTGTAGTGACTTCTAGACCGCGTGCGAGCGCCTTGGTGTGCTCACCCAGTGTGCTGGAACAATGGGAACCTCGATCATTCCCAGACCAAGCCAACCAGGCATCTAAGGCAAAGTGTCCAGCCAGCTCCACGTTAGTCTGAGGGAGACAGAATTGTATCTCTCCGTTTGCAGGATGCGTCAAGACAGTGGTTCTTAACCTTCCTAATGTGTGACTCTTTAAAACAGTTCCTCCTGTTGCGGTCACCCCTGCCCCCAACCATAAGATTATTTTTGTTGCTACTTCATAATTGCAATTTTGCTATTGTGGTGAATTATAATGTAAATATTTGTGTTTTCTGGTGGTCTTAGGCCATCAGATAACCCTCATAAGGGTTATTTGACTCCCAAAGGAGTCATGACCCACGGGTTGAGAAATGCTGCTTTTAGGCAACTTTATTGATTTACAATTTATGCAACATATGACTTGCTCATTTAAGTGAATAATTCATATATTTTATTAAATTTGCTGAGATGGATACTTGTCTTTACACTCAGGACATTTTCTTAATTTTTGAAGGAAATGCCGGACCTTTTAACTATTGTTTCTTTAGCCCCCAACTCTAAATAACCACCAAATAGTCCCTCACCCCCAGTCTCAAATAAGAAGGGATCTGTTTTCTGTTCTGTGAATGGTTTTCTTGTGGAGCTTTTGTGTGGGTGGACTCATATGATATATGGTATCTGACCTTTTATGACTGGTATTTTTCACTTGACATGCCTTCAAGGTGCTCTCTCTATATCTATCTATCTATCTATCTATCTATATATATATATATATTTCTTTTATGGTTAAATAATATTTCATTGAAAAGACATACCACAATTTGTGTGCATGTGCATTATATTTGTTATATATTGGCATATGTATATATGTACATATATAATATGTATTTGTTAGTTGATGTTCTTTCATATTTTGTTGTTCCTACTCTTGAGCTATTATGAATAATTCTGCTATGAACATTTTCATGCCAGTTTTTGTGGGCACAAATGCTCGTTGTTATCGTCTATTGTCAACTGTAATAGAGCATCCACACACACATCATTCATCAGTCTTTGTGTGTCAGATATAAGTTCGTATTGTTGCTATCTTTCTTAATCCATATTAATATAAATAAGTTATTGAACAAACAAATAAGTGTGAATAGGGGACAAACAACTTGATTTGAAGATACTATTCCATTCTTCAGGAGGTACAACTAATGACTTTGTCCAAAGAATACAGTATAGAAAAGGAAAAGAGAAACATCATTTTCAGTGTAATCATCTGGTGAGCACTTGGTGTTAAAGAAGCCTAATGTCGATGGTGACAATGTCTATGGTGACAATGCCCATGGTGACAATGTCCATGGTGATAATGCCAATGGTGACAATGTCCATGGTGATAATGCCCATGGTGACAATGCCCGTGGTGATAATGCCAATGGTGACAATGACCATGGTGACAATGTCCATGGTGACAATGTTCATGGTGACAATATCCCTGATGACAATGCCCATGGTGATAATGCCAATGGTGACAATGCCCATGGTGACAATATCCCTGATGACAATGCCCATGGTGATAATGCCAATGGTGACAATGCCCATGGTGACAATGTCCATGGTGACAATGTTCATGGTGACAATATCCCTGATGACAACACCCATGGTGATAATGCCCATGATGACAATGCCCATGGTGACAATGTCCATGATGACAATATTCATGGTACTTTCTGAGTAATGTGCTCCTATGACATCAGAGAGCAGCAGCATATATGCATGACCCATAAGCCAACCACGAGATCAACATCACACGTGTTCTGGCCAAAGGACACTTGACTGAACCTCTCAAAACCTCTGAGATGAGAAACAGCCTGAAGATTTATGTCCCCCAAGCCCGGTGTGACATGACCTTCTAGATGGCTTCTTGCAGTAAGAAAGTGACATTTAAGAAAAAAAATAAAACGTCAACTTTAGTTGACAAAAGTGTAGGGTTCCCGACTGTCAGAGAGATATCATGGCAGGTGTGCAAGTGCAGGCTTCAGTATTTTTCAATGAATCTAAACAATAGGTGAGGATTTCATTCTACAAAATCAAACGCCTCACTTCCCTAATTCTCTCTCCTTTTTAGGCGCATGCTTCTCTTCAGCCAGCACTTCGGTAAGTATGACCCATGACACCCCCGAAGCACTGGAATCAAGTCTGTGGAGAAAAAGAAGGCAGAGAGCGGAGGACCTGGCTTGGGGAGCCTCCCTCTGGGCTCTATTCTCCTGTGACTTATCCAGAGGACCTCAGTTTTCTCACAGAACAGAGAATGGGAGGTTGGGGTGAATGAACAGTAAGAATTCACTTTGCTTGAAGTCCAGGCTATCCCTTGATCAGTTATCTCACAAGAGATAACTCAAGTCTGATAGTCTATGGTGTCTGGGGAGTCGTTCCCTCATTATGGGGGAGCTCCATTTAAACACCTTTTATATATGTATACGCATGTATTTGAAGAAGCTTCTAGGGTTCCATGTGCACTTCCAGGGGTAGGTCATGTTAATCCATGTGCACTTCCAGGGGTAGGTAGGTCATGTTAATTATCCTCCCTCTGCTCATCCTTCTACCCTGCCCTTCCACCCACCCAACCCTGTTTTACCCTTCCTGTCCGTTATTCCCTTTCTGCTTCTATACTGCCACATTCTATTCCCCTTCCTTTGATGTTTTCCCACCCAATGGCCCTCCCATAGGCACTCCAATTTAAACACACATATTTAAAGATTCACATGTATGATCTATTTATGGAAGAGCTCAACATGATGCTGAATGAAGAAAAACTCAAAACACTAAAATCAGGAATAGGACAAGGATATCCCTACTCTCCTGGTCAACATAGCACTTGAAGTCTTAGCTAGAGAATTAGACAGAAGAAGATAAAGGCTCTACAAATAAGAAAGGGAAAGCCAAAGTATTCTTATTTACAAAGGATATGACTTCATACAGTAAAGAATCTAATGGCTATACAGGCAAGATGAAGTTTTCCTATTAGGACATTCCAACTAGATACAAACATGACTGAAAAGACCCAGCCATGACCAATATCTTCTTTATAAGAAGAGACATAGAAAGACAGCTCTCTAGGGATGTGAGACCATCCAGTAATTTGTTAAAGCCTGGCACAGTTTACTTGTTTCCCTATCTCCTGATTACCTGATTGACAAATACATTGCCTTCAAGTCACACAGTGAGGAGCCGAGCTGAGTGAGATTCAAACCCAGGAAGGCAACCCAGGTCCCAGAGGTCACTACTGCAGACTCATGTCACACTGAACACTGTGTTGTAAAGGATTCAAGTATCAAATTTTACAGCCAGGGCAAGACTTCAGAAGGCACGGCATCAGCAATGCAGAATATTCAGACACTTGCCATAGGTGCCACGGGCTTGTCTGAAAGGACAGAGGAAGAGTACACAGCAAGGATGGGTACAAAGGAGAGTCCCCAAGCTACAGTCATTATCACCACTAGAAGCCATTTTGAAGGCTACTTTGAGCCATTGTCTCTGTGACCAGCATGTAACCTGTAGGGCCTCCCATCTGAAAAGCAAGTCTTTATAAATGCCCTGAGCTTGCCAAGGGTGGGTGGGTGGTGAATGCCTTTAGTCCCAGCACTCTGGAAGGAGCGAGGAGGGGGGAGGGGGAGGGGGAGGGAGAGGGGTGAGGGGGAGGGGGAGGGAGAGGGAGAGGGAGAGGGAGAGGGAGAGGGAGAGGGAGAGAGAGGGGGGGTATGGATGAGTTTGAGGCCAACCTGGTCTAGAGAGTGAGTTCCAGGACAGCCAGGGCTACACAGAGAAACAGTGTCTGGAAAACACCAAGACAAAACCAAATGCCCTGAGCTGTGTCAGGTGAGGAAGGAAGAGAGACTGGAAGTGAAGAGAAAAGAAACCTGGAAAGATCAAGGAGCTGGGACAGAGTTCACCACACATTCCAGTTGGGTCCCACTTCCTGCTGTCATGAAACCACGAGACATTAGAATAGTCTGAGCTACTGTGACTTCTGAGAGACCCTTCCTCTAGGCCCTATGACTGGGCCTCACACCTGACTCTATTACAGGGGAGGGGCAAGGACACAGAGCGCTAAGACAATGTGCTTTCAGGCCAAGCTAACTGGGGATCGAATTTCTTTTCTGCCTTGCTCTAAGCTCCATGATATTGGGGAATCAGGACAATACCAGCTACATTGGAGTGTGTGTGTGTGTGTGTGTGTGTGTGTGTGTGTGTGTCTGTGTGTGCTCATGCATGTGAAAAATAAACACCAAGAACAACTGTAATATTGTAATAATATTTGGACACTAGTATTTGATAATTATAATTATTTTCTTTGTCTTGAGGCTGGTTTTTCTTTGTATACTTTATCAATGTACCTTTAGAAGGAGTGTCTAAATAATGCTTTGATACTGTGTCAATTATGGATACACACCACACACACACACTTATATCCACACTCAAATAGACACATCACACACTCTCATACACATTCATGAACACCATACACACACAGATACATCACACACTCACACACTCACACACACACACACACACACACACACACACACTCACACAGCACAGTGCTTCATATTTCACACGCTTCTGAAGAGGCATGACATACTAAATAAAGCTAGGAGTCCCTGTAAGCTTAAGTTCACAAGTGGTTAGGATGTGGGTCAGGTGCCTGGGCCCTAGTGTTGGCAGCTGTTGGGCAGAACTGTGGAGGTGAGATGCTTTCTGGGGCAGTCCAAAGGGGTAAGGGGGAGGCAAGGTGACAGAAAGCATGGAAGGCAAACCTAGACAGAGCAGGTTGCATTTGAAATCTAGGAGCCACGTGTAAGACTCCGCCCCAAACTGCATTGGCCTTAAAGGGTAACAGACAAGCTGATCTTGTGGATGGGAGGGAGGGAGACAGAATTTCTGGGCTAATTTTAAGAATGCAAGTGAATTTCCTGTGCCTCTATAGGCTAGTGGATGTGTGAATGAGTGGGTGTGAATTAAAGACCTTGCAGTGAGAGTGGCATTAATGGTGGCTTCCATACACTAGATCTCCTTCCTCATTCTGCAGGGCCTGTGTGAAGTTATACCTAAAACTGGCAAGGCCTAAGAGAGGATCCAGCTGTGGGAAGTCTAAGGCCCTGAGCTCCCCAAGGGCTCTGTACTTGTGTTGTGGATAGCCCTGGGGTCCCTTGTATTTTGATGCTAATTCCGCTCTCTTGGGAGGGGCTGCAAATGAGGAATGAGTTACATACTCAGGTGACTTCTGTGAACCATCCCCTAATGAAAGAAGGAGCCAATCACTGGGCGAGTAGGCGGGACTTCCAGGACTTCCTTTCAGAACAGAGGAAGAGATGAAGCCGGAGAGAGTTAGGCCCTTTTGGACAGGGATAGGGTGAGGACAAGATGTAGCTACAAGTGTCTTCTGGTTTCAATGGCAGATCCATCTGGATTCGCTACCCGACGAGGATTTAGATTTAATAAGGCTTATGAGATTAGGATTTTAGTTGTTGCACCCAGTGATTGAGTTACTGTCGTTTCTGAACTAAGTTTGTGTGTTTTCCTTCTGGGTTCAAGAGAGAAAGGTACGGCGGCAAAGGCTGTGAGGGCTTTGAAACATTGGCCTGGCATGATAACAGCCCACCAGTGGGAACTTAGCAAGCTAGGTGGAGAGATTTTGGAATTCTGAGTCAGTCTCCATGAGATAATAACAGGTCGGCTATTGCCCACCAGTGCAATGGTGCTGAGAGCTGCAACGGCCAGGCTGCTGGGGCAGAAAGTTGCAGGCATAAGCACCACGCGAATGTGCCCGTTCAGTTTTAATACTCCCCGCAACATATGTGATGGCTACAGAGCTTCTGTGGCTATGGGCTGAGATGACTGTGTGCTGGCTCCTGGGCAGTACATCTCTGTGTTCTCATTCCCTTCCAGGGCAGAGCCTTGCCAAGGGTGGACAGACTTCTCCTACTGCCCGTCTGAGAAGATGCCTCTAGTTATGCAGGTCTAGAAACTGGGTGTCAAGGATACCTGCATTCAGTCTTGGTGGTTTCTTCTCTTTGTTTGCTTCTTCTCCTTTGAGGCCATGCCACTCACACCACATCCATTTCCCCTCAGTACTGAGTAACATAAAAACCAGGTCTAGGACACGGAACTTAAGAGCTTAGATAGTTCATTCTAGTGAATGCTTAACCCAGATACATTCAACTAGAACTTTGTTAGTAAATCCAGGCTCGTTACTCTAAGTGGGGTATTTGTTTTACTATTCAATCTGCGTTTGCAGGTCACTTCTCCATGATTGCCCTAGTTAGCATTAACTGTCAACTTGACACAGTCCAGAGTCACCTGAGAAGGATGTCGCAATTGAGAGATTGCCGAGATCTGCTCAGCCTGTAGGTGTAACTCAGTGGAATTGTCTTGATGGCTGTAGAGGATACAGAATACTATGTGTAGCACAGTTCCTTGGACAGGTAGTCCTGTGCTGGATAAGAAATTTATGTGGGGGGCCAGGGGTGCTGAAGAGATGTCTCTGCAGTTAAGAGCACTTGCTGCTCTGGCAGAGAACCCAGACTCAAGTGGCTCACAACTGCCTGTAACTCTAGTATCAGGGGCTCCAATGCCCTCTGGCTTCTGCAGGCACTTGTAAACATGTGGTGTGTATAAACTAACGCATACACATACACACACACACACACACACACACACGAGAGAGAGAGAGAGAGAGAGAGAGAGAGAGAGAGAGAGAGAGAGAGAGGGGCTAACCACGAGATGGAATTAGCAAGCAGTGTTTCTTCAGTTCTGGCTTGAGCTCTGCCCTGATTTCCCTCAATGATGGGCTGAGACCTGAAAGCTGAGAGAAATCTTTTTCTCCCCTCAGTTGATTTTACCCTGAGTGTTTTCTCACAGTGGCAGGATGAAACTAGGACAGTTATCAAACACAAACTGATGAGAGGCGTATTTGCACTTTTCCCCATCTTGTTTCCATAAGGATACAAATTATGCTTCTCTCTAAAATAAAAGAAACTTGCCATGATTTTATGCACTGACAAAGGAGATATATATATATATATATATATATATATATGGATTTCCACACATACATGCATACATACATTACAGATTTCAAATACATTCTGTATGAGAACTTAGAAATACTGACATCTGGAGGAACCTGCCCTCACTTTTATCACAAAAATACAATGATAAGAATACTAATCATTCATAACCAAGGAAAGACAGGAAGTGATAAGTCTAAGTAGATGTTGAAACAGAGTGAAGGTTTAGCTGGTTCCAACTCTTTCCTGTTGTCCATGTAGTCTCATCCTGTAGAGGCACAGCATACATACATATACTCAGCCTGGATAGGAACTGACGACCCATCACAGGAAAGATTTGGCCAAAGTAGCCAAAGCAACTTGGTGAACTAGTTGGCCCCTGGAGTTACAGGAGCAGGGACAACTCAAAGGCAGCTACATCACTGACAAGCTAACTCCAGCCTAGGTGACACCCCATGAAGCTGCATCCTGAAGTTCTTGGCATGACTTACAGACAGTTCCACAAGTCAGAGAATCTCCTCACAGCAGCTTGGCCTTCTGGCTTCCTCATGGTGGTTGCTTACTGCTTCCATACCTTATAAGTTTCTGAAACTTCCTGAGACTTGTGAGTTGTATTATGTATTATGAACCACCTAAGTGGTCATGAACCTAAGTTGATATGTATTATGTACCACCTCTCCTAAGTATTATGTATTATAAACCACTTCTCTCCCTCATTAAGGGAAGATCACAACCTGGAGGAAACTGTGACACACTACCAATGAATCAATGAGAACTTTTCTAAATACAAACTGTTTGGATTTATTTACATATTGAGTAAAAAAAAAAAAGGGATCCCACTACAGTAGAGTAGCATAGGCTTTGGTGCTCTCATGGTAAGAATTAAAATAAATAAATGAATATATTTTATATTTTTAAATAAAGATATAAACTCATACACATGTATATGAATTTGTATTTTAAATAAGTATCTATTTTAGAACTGTCTTTAAGATTGAGAAGAGGAGCAAGAAAGATGAGCTAAGTATTTCTAGTGTTTTTCTACCATATTGAATTCATAGCCCTGGATTATATAGGCAGCATAAACATAGAATAAACAAGTGAAGAGAAGGCAGGCTGGATGAGTAGGAGACTGGAGAAATGACACAGTTATGCTTTCTATATCTCAGACTTGGAGCTTGCCACCAGGTACAAACAAAACTGAATAAATAGATAAAGGCCCCAACAAAGACCTAGACTCTTCCTGAAAGACCAGGAAGGTTGGTTTAGTAAGACAAAGACTTTCTGATAAAAATTGCTCTCTCCAGCCAAGACTACTGAAAACTAGGACTTCTACCCACTTCCACCCAGCAGAAGGCTACATTCTCACAAGACAAGCTGTACTGAGGTGCTGTGTCCCTCACCCACAAGGGAGCGTGGTTATTGTAACTCCTTTCTGGGTGGCACTTAGGCACCCTCTGACTCCAGTGTGGCCTCAGAAGAAACTTAGTGGAGATTAGGATCTTGTTTCAACCCAATGGAGACCACGTAGGAAGCAGTTAGGAGACATTCCAGGCCTTCCCTCCTGGGGAGTACAGGGGCTACTAAGGGAACCCTGGGAGACCTGGGACTCAAGTTTCTACCAATAGCTAGGAGTACCACCAGTTTGGCCAAAAGTAGATCTTGTACTCTACTTCCATTTGGAAGTAACAGAGTGATTTCCCAGAGTCCCCCTTGAAGTGGGGTCAGAAGAAGCCAGTGGATAATGAGACTGAGTTTAGAAGCCAACACCTGAAATATCCAGTTTCAACTGTAAATTACTTACTGCACCAGGAGCTAAGAGGTTCTCTGGTGAAAAAGGCCATCGATAGATCCTGACAGAAGATGACAGAGAGGCTGGGATTGCCTAGCAAAATCCTAACTGCGGTAACAGCGAAAACTCTCCAGTGAACAATTACGAACACTCTCGAAGCTGAAAAGCTCTGAAAGATTGAGGGGGAAAAAATCTTTACAAGTACTAAAAAATTACTGTCAATTTCTACTGAAATGAAAACAAAGTCAAAGTTTTAACAGACTTAGAAGTAGTCCGGACTGACAAGCAGGTAGAGAAGAAAGACAGATAGCTGTATACAGGAAGCAGGGGGTAGAAGTTGTTTCTGCTGAGAAACACGGGCCCCTCACTTTGTCCCCCACGTCACCCCTGGGAGGTAACATGCCGTCTCTGTCTCCATTGTGTCTGTCTCCTTCATTTTGTCTGAAGCACCTAGGCAAGACGTTGTCTACAACCTCCTGAGTCACCTTGGGGTCCTGGAACAGCAGAACCTGGCAAAGTAGAGCAATGTCAGGACGGGGAGTTATCCACAGGGCTCAGGCTGCGACCCCGAGCAGAGGCGCTCCTCCTGCAGGAATCAGGTTGGGCTCTAGTGATGACAGGTCACACCAATAAGGATTTCTTCTGACCACCTTGTAGAGCCAGAACTGGCACAGTGATGAGCCAGACCACACTAAGACCAGGACCTCTTTACCTATGTGTTCCTGTTGCCCCTTCTTCCCAGCCTGAAGCTCATGCCAGTGCTCTGGAGGCTGACCTGAGGCAGGGAGTCACTGGCCACTTGTTCTTCTTTGGGATGTAGTCACATTGGGTGAGTCTCCCATCTCAGCCTTGTATTATCAGCTCTCCCTAGCTTGTTGGGGCTGCTGGAGTTCTGAACCTAAGAACTGTGGTTACTTCCAGTCTTGGCTTCTAGAAGGATGGGTGGCCAAGAGGAATGAGACTTTATTCTGCAGGCCTAGCACCCAGACAGAGAGGGCTTGCTAAGTCAAGAGTGGGTTAGAAGGTGTGTTGGTATCAGGATCTGCTCTGAACCCAATGACATCACACCTAGGTGACAGCCACCAGCACACCTGTTGCCAAGGCAACAACCACCATATTCCCAGAATCCACTTGGCTCACCTCCCACCTTTACCTGCTGCTATATCACTATCCATATATAAAAGTGAGACTCCTCTGATCGCTCTCTCTCTCTCTCTTCCCCCCTTCTCTTTTCGCCACCACCTTTGTCCCTCTCTCCCTCAGTAACCCTCACATGGAACTGTTTGACCTGATGTGTGTGTGGTCTTTCTGGAGCCGAGCGAAGAACACTTCAAGGTGTAAGCACCGAAGTCCAGGGGAAGTCAAAAGTAGGACCACAGAGTTCTGTGTGAGCAAGAGAACACAAGCATGCGCTCAGAGATACAAAATTCCTTTTTAAACTTAGAAGTAGATATATGGGAGAAAGATAAACCAGAGAGACTCCACAAGTATGCATCGTGATTACTTCTGAGTGGTGGAATTTAGGGAGACCCTCTCCCTTATTCAGCCTGTCTGTCATATACATTTTTTTCAATTAGCATACATTCTGTGGGAAAATGTTTAAATGGTCTTTTAAAAAGTTGGCAGCCAGCAAGAGCAGATAAAATAGGCTGCCCCTTTGTAGGCCTGTCACCCCTTCACAAAGCAGGGATGTTGTTTTGCTGACAGCCCTGAAGTCCTCTCAATCTCCTGTGGCAAATCTGTCCACTGCCGCCAGGAGCTAAGCAGGCAAAGGCAGGGAACTTGAAAGCAAAACCAGGGCCCTCTTTTCTGAGCTCAGGGGACAATGTACAAGTGGCTTCAGGGCCAAAGGGAGTAAAATGCCCATTAGCACAAATGCGATAGCTTTGGGGTGGGGGGGATCCATGGATTTACAAGAGGAGGATCCAGCCCTGGAAAGACACCCCCTTGGTTTTTGGTTTTTTGTTTTTGTTTTTTCTTTAGCACAGTGAGTTTCTTAGGGAACTGCAGGCTCGGGTGCGGGGGTGCAGGGTGAGGGGTGCGGGGTGCAGAGTGAGGGGTGCCGGGTGCAGGGCACAGTTCCCTTCGGATGGTTTCCTCTTGAGTAGCGTGGAGAGCGAAGAAAATCCATAACTGACCGACCCCTTCAGAAGGGGAAATGCTATCAAGAGTTTTTCCTTTTATGCTTTTTTTCAGTTGTTTTCTTCTTCTAAAGTGCAGCGGTGAGTGATATGACGCTCTCCTGTTGCAGGGCAGTATTGGTGTTCTAGCCAAGTCTAGAGAGAATAGCAACCAGATTTGCTCAGAGGGACCAACTTCAAATTTGCATCTGAAAGTGCCCAAGGCAAACAGCGGAGGCAGCGTTTACGCCCGGAGAGAGGCCTTGAATGCATCCTTGAGGGCGGTCTGTCTGAGGTCTCTGCCTTCCTGCAAGAGAATTCTGGATTTAGAACTAACTCTCACCCCTTCCAGAGTATCCCCATCATAGATGAAATATCCTATTCATTTGGGAATCACAATACATTTTTCATTTCCGTAATCTCTCCATTTACTTTGTCTTTACTTTTGTCCTCCTTCCTGCTGGATCTTTCTGTCAGTCTCCTGAGAGGGGATGTAGTCTCCTATTCCTTTATTCCATCGTTCGAAAACTCGTGAGGGGCTCACTCAGTCCATGAAGTAAGTACTACAGATTGCATCTGGGCCCTGGGAATCCGAACGACGTTTCCCTCCCAGATACCCTCATTCTGTGAGTTCTCTGAATTATTCGTCTCGGGGAACTCTTTCTTATGGGGTGGGAGTGGAGGTGGGGCTGAGCAAAGAATAGAATGGAATCCTACTTCCTTCTCGGGAAAGGAAAAAGGTTGAAATTGTAAAGTTTCCCAGGCTTCTCATGGGACTTCAAGGAAGACCAAATTGCATAATCTCACAAAAATGCGAGCAGCAGCCCCCGCCTCTGTCAGCCCTGATAATATACAGTCGGGGGATTAGAGAGACTCAAAAACACTTGTGCTGCTTCCTGACCTGAGTACAATTAAAGATCTTCCTTGCAAGGCTTAAGAGCCTCAAGCCCGGAGAACTGCAGACAAGGGAACTGCGTCTTCCCCACAGCGGGATCCTCCTGCCTCAGAGCTTAGGTTTGTAAGAGCTATCGGGGAACTTGGAGGCTCCTGCACTGCAAACTCAGCAAGCTCACACTACAAACCATACCCATGGCGCCAACAGAGACTGCCCTGAATGGCAAAGGCAGCTTCTAAGCCATTGCTAGGCAATAGATTTCCTTGTACTTAGACCTAAGGCTAATTTTTTGATAGTCAATTCTTTGCATTTGTTTGTGCTTTAAAAAACCATATTGATCAGTTGCTGGTGGTCAATAAGGCCAGACTAAGAGTAAAACTGTCAGCCTTGGGATTCTCAGCCACTGCTCCCAAGCCCTTGGCTCTACTGTTCCAGTGGAGACCCAGCCTGACCAATATGAAGGATGGAGCCTGGCCTGGCCGCCCAGGAAGGAAGGGTCTGTGGGAGCAGGGCACTATTAAATTGAGTGATTATGGGAGCCACACACGGGACATACAAAGATAAATGAGATAATCCTTGACCTTGAGACTGTCACGGCTCAGTGCCAGGTGTAGTGGCATGTCTTCAATCCAAGCACTCTGGAGACACAGGCAGTGTATCAACTCACAGCATTGTGACCAAAACCATAGCAGAAACAGCTTAAGGACGGCAAGACTGCTTCTGGTTCATAGTTTAACCAGTCTCAGCCCATCGTCATGGGGAAATGGTTCTGTCTGCAATGGCAGGAACATGTTAAGGGATCTACCTATTCAGGTCATGTATACCAGGAAAGAGACAGTGCAGGGGCTAGGACCAGGGGCAGATATAACCTTCAAAGACCCACTGTTGTGTTAGAAGCCCTGCTCCAGACAGACCATGCCTGGCCAAACAGTTCCACATGAAGTTTATCATAGGAGAGAAGGGCAAAGGTGGCAGTGAAAAGAGAAGGAGGTCGGGGAGAGGGGGAGAGAAAGAGAGAGAGACAGACAGACAGAGAGAGAGAAAGACAGAGAGAGAGAGATCAGAGGGGTCTTCCTTTTATTTAGTTAGTGACATAGCGGCAGGTAAAGGTGGGAGGTGAGCCAAGTGGATTCTGGGAACATGGTGGTTATTGCCTTGGCAACAGGTGTGCTGGTGGCTGTCACCTAGGTGTGATGTCACTGGGTTCAGAGCTGATCCTGATACCAACACCCACCTCTAGTAGCATCTTTCCTCCTGCCAGGAAGATTCCACACTCTAAGGTTCTCCATCTTCAAGGCTCTATAGCCTTTCAGTATTCAAAACCTGAGTCTGTTGGGGACATTTCAGGTTCAAACACAGAAGGAAGGGACGCAAAGACCCCATAGTGAGTTCAAGGCTGGTATGAACTAACAGCAAGACCTTGTCCCTCTTTCTCAAGAAAGTCATCATCCAGATAATCATAGTTGGTATCAAAAGGCCAGATCTGTTCCAAAGTCAGGAATGTCACACATAGGTGACGCCTGTTGCCATGACAACCACATACCTCCCCAGAATCCACTTCCCACACTTTACCTGGGAACAGGTTACATCAGAGCCTAAAGACAGATCTTTCCCCACTTTCCCCCCTTTGTCTTTCTCTCTTTCCCCTCTTTGTCCCCAGTAAACCTCTTCTACTTGGAACTGCTTTGGCCTGGGTGTGGTATATCCAGACTCGAGATGCTATTTCTAACACATCAATCGCTGCTTAGGACTTTGAGCAGTTTAGCTGTCTACACAAGTTAAAGCTCCCTGGACCATCTCATTCATCACCCAAGCTCAAAAAAGCATGACCTGTCCGCAAATGGCATCCCATCTCTGTATCACTAGGATGTTTTTCTGCACTTACACCACAGGTGCAGGAGGCAGCAGACACCTAGACAGATGTCTTGCCCTATATCAGAGGGAGTGTATATTTGTATACTGATGTGCTATCAGAAACAAGCAGCAAAAAGCAGGTGGGCAGTTGTAACTCACCAGGGAAGCGTCTGCTACCACCGTCAAGGTCTTAGTTTCCTTCCCTAGCTTCCCAAACAAAGAAAACCCATCCTAATTAGTGGCTATGCTGTACTGGTGAGAAACTAGCCAAAACCCTCAGCAACAAAGCAAAACCAATGCAAAATCTATTCCTGCAGGATAACAAAAGCCCCAAAATTAATGCAGAGAGGTAAATGAGTCAGCATTGATGACTCATGGTCACTGGTGAGATTTTAAAACCTGAGTTAAAGTCTTACCTTTTCCCCTTTGAGTCTAAGCCACAACTGAACCTATATGAGCAGCAAGGAGTACAGACTAGCTCTTGAGAACACACACTGTACCCAGGGGGGGCTATTGTTATCAGGGTTGATCAAAGAACAAAAAGAAGAGCTTAAAGCCCGGCCCACTCCAAAGATCCTGGCAGGGATGCTGAGTATCCTGTGTCTTTAGGACACTTAGCTCAGACAATCCTATTTTGGACAGTGTTTGAGTTCTGGGCTGCTATGTCCACTCAAAATGCAAGTTCTCAGAATAGAGTTTCTGAGCGGCCTGTCTAGGAGGTGTGCTCTACCTGTGCACCGTGATTGGACAGAGCTGAGGTAAAAGCCCTGGTGACTTACAGACTAGGAGAAAGTTGGTCTTCCAAGGAAGGAAAGCAGAGCCAACAAAAGCAAACCACATCTACTACATTATCCTTCAGTTACCTCACCAGGAAAATGGACATAAAAATACAGGTCTGGTAGGATCGTTTGGAAGGGTAACTGAGCAAGGTGATGATTGTCAAAGTGCATACTGCAAGGCCCAGCCCTTTGTAAGTGTTAATGGCAGCCATTGCTAAGAGTTGTATGGGATATGTGTCATCTGACACCTTTAAAATATCAGACTCTTAATCTTATGTAGGCACGGATTTAAGTGTGAAGCTCTCCTTGTAAGACCTATTTGCTTAAATATTGATTTAAGTATTGATAGTGGAATAAATAAACATTTGGATGGAGATGTGACTAATTGCTTTAACAAGAAACTTGTTACATCTATTTTTAAATTCTTTGTGTATTCTTTGCGTATTAGATCCTGTCTCATTGTTCTTTATATTCTTCACATGCTCTGTGTGTGTGTGTGTGTGTGTGTGTGTGTGTGTGTGTGTGTGTGTGTGTGTGTATGTGTGTGTGCAGGCGTGCATGCACACATGTTCAAGAACGTATGGAAGCCGGAGGACAAGGACAACCTACTGTAGCATTCATTCTTCGGGAACTGCCCTTGACGCTCACCAAGTAGATCAGGCTGGCCAGCCACTCTCCGGGTTCTTCTTCTTTCCACTTCCCCAGGGCTTGGATTACAAGGATATGTTGGCAGAACTGGCTTTTTCTTCTTGTGTGGGTCTCAGATACCCACGAGGCAAACAGAGAGCTTGGTTCCCCGGGACCCTATTTGGTTTTGATTATTCACATCTTCTTCTTCTAATGATACCTTTGGCAACTTAGTTCTTTTGCTTGCATGTGCTATGCGCACACGGTGTTCCTGTCCAATCATTGCACCTTGAAGCCCCAGACTTCCCTAGAACCTGCTTCAGGATACATATACTCTTATCTCAGAATAGTAATATAGGGGCTGGCAAGATGGCTTAGCGGGTAAGAGCACTGACTGCTCTTCCGAAGGTCCCGAGTTCAAATCCCAGGAACCACATGGTGGCTCACAACCACCCTTAATGAGATCTGACGCCCTCTTCTGGTGTGTCTGAAGACAGCTACAGTTTATAGTAATAAATAAATTCTTGGGCCTGAGTGAGCAGGGTTGACCAGAGCTAGCAGAGTTCCTAAAAATTCAATTCCCAACAACCACATGAAGGCTCACAACCATCTGTACAGCTATGTTATACTCACATACATTAAATCAATCAATCAATCAATCTTTTTAAAAAAGAATAGTAATATAGATTATCCATCCTTAATAACAATCACACTCAGTGTCTATTCAGTGTATTCTCAGTGTAGCTAGGTATGAAGAGTAGAAGGGTCCATCTAGCCTAAACTGGTTTTGGGTGCGTGTAGGATAAACTCGATCCTTAAAGTGAACTTCTGGAGATCTCCTGTATTTAACCATATCTGTTACCATCTATGCATAGTTGGGCATGCAGTTGATTAAGATCAAATGCACTATGAGAGGGTCATGTGTAATAGGAAGGATAAATACCTGACCTGAGATATCAACCGAGATTGAGAACCACTTGAGTAATAACCCTTGGCACTAGCCTCTACTTCCTTCAGACCCAAGTGGTAACCTGGGGCCTTTGGGTTATCTTTATTCAGCTTCCTGCTATCAATCTTGAGTGTATCCCTCTATAATCCTATTGCTTCGCACCCCATGAAGTTTCTTTTTCTTCTTCTATAAATCTATAAACCATTATTTTTGACTCCTTAGATAAAAGGCAGAAAACCTGGAAATATCTGGCCCATCAGTGAGCCACAGGGACACTGGTGCAAGTATTCACTCTCTGAACCGCCTCCCCAGTTCCTTCCTCTCCATAGGCGTATGTGCCTTGTTTTCAAATAAAGCTTCACAAAACATATTAGAAACTAGAAACACGACCTCTCACAAGTCGCCCCCTCTTCAGTTGCTCTTCCCATAGTCTCTGGATTCTTCTCGTGGGCTCTCCGGTTAGGGAGAGAGGCCATCCTGCCTTTGAGGATAAGCTACTCAAAAGAAGCCTCAGCGAGCTTCCTAACATCCAGGCAATGCTGCCGAGTCAAAGCCACAGAGAGAAGTTCACTCTTCATGCTGATTAAATGCATATTTGTGTCTCGTGTTTATGTAGCCTCAAACTTGGCATTAGCTTGTTCCTGGATTGATTAAATAGTCTCCAGTTATACAACTATTCTTACGAGAAAAATTGGGGAGTCTTGCCGGAGTTACCTCATGTTACTTAGGAAATGGGGGCCCCTTTTGGGGTTCTTGGTCTCATCAGTAAAAGAATTTAAGAAGAGGCTTGTAAAGAAACTCCAAGACTGTTTTTTTTTTTAAAAAAAAGACTATTTATTTTATGTATATGAGTACACTGTAGTTGTACAGATAGTAGTGAGCCATCATGTGGTTGCTGGGAATTGAACTCAGGACCTCTCCTTGCTCTGGCCCTGCTCGCTCTGTCTCCAAGGTTTATTTATTATTATATGTAAGTAAATTGTAGCTGTCTTTAGACACACCAGAAGAGAGTGTTAGATCTCATTACAGATGGTTGTGAGTCACCATGTGGTTGCTGGGATTTGAACTCAGGACTTTGGAAGACCAGTCAGTGCTCTTAACTGCTGAGCCATCTCTCCAGCCCCTCCAAGACAAGTTTTTATTTTATTTTATTTATTTATTTATTTTTTTATTTTTTAGCATTTAAAAGTAAAACCCCAACGCAGACAAGCTGTAAATCCTGGTGGCTGCTTGGAGGAGGAAGACGGAGATAAGGAAGAGTAAAGGCCTGGTGGTTTTTGTAAAGCCACCAGGAGGAAGGTCAGACACATGGTAGACAGGCAGCCACATGACGGAGAGAGCTTTTCTGAGTCATTTAGAGAAGTGGACTGGACTTAGAAAGCTGCATTGCTGAAGCCTCAGGTGGCTGCTCTAGAGAAGGGAAACTCTGGTAAGAAAAAGAACATTATCTCACAAAAGGGCTCGCTATTCCTCCTGTCTGTGTGGCATGGCTTAAGGTGGCTCTGCCTTCCAGAGGCATTCCTGAAGCAGGGTGGACCCTCGGCCTAGGCTCACCTGGAATGTTAGGTCTCCATACCAGCTAGAGATTCCACTTGAATAGAAGATGATAGTTTTTCCTATATGGTACTGCTGCAGCACTATAACCATCTAAACATCCCGTGCATCCTTGCACACTCATGCAGGCAAAGGTGGTGTGCCTGAGTCAGGTGTGTGAACACACAGTGGGATGCTCAGGGCACCATCTCTGTTGAGGCAGAATTTTTATCTCCCTGGAAGGGTGCTAGTTAGTCAGTGACCCAGGAAACTAAGTGCCCCCACCATCAAGTACCTTCAGGCAGTTGAGGGACGAGTTAAGTTCAAGATGACCAGAAACTCTTCAGATGAGGTTGGTCCCGACCAACCTGCTCCAGATGCTAAGTAAGCAGATGGCTCTTGTGTGCAAATTGGGGTGGTGCCTCCACACACGTGGGTGAGATTCCTGCTGATCAAGCAAAATGGGAATGTGGCCTGATAAGGTGGGTGGGTAACTAAAGCAACGGGCTCTTCTTTGTCTGGTTTAACTGAGTACTTCGGAAAGGTCTGGAAAAGTCAACTTCAGCAAAGCAGTTCTTTGATCTTCGAGGCTTCTCCCCGCTAAGTCTAGCACGGTCCCCCCTCCCCCAGTCTCCCGCTAAGTCTAGCACGGTCCCCCCTACCCCAGTCTCCCGTTGCCTTGAACAGTCTGCCGCCCCTCCCTACTTTACCCACTGACTGAGTCCTTCAAAAACGACCAACAGTATCCCACACGGAGGACATCCGGGGAGAGGCCAGAGGGGTCCCTCCCCTCCTCCCTCACACTGTTAAAAATAAACCACGTTTGCCAGACGTCGTCGTACGCGTCAGAGAGCTTACTGACAGTAGCTCATTGTATATGTGGGGTGGCTGACAAGGAACTGGTGTCTTCTTGTCTGAGAATCAAGCAGATATTTAGGACAGTGGCTTTTAGCCATTATGTCTTTGGGGAGAAAAGAGGAATTTTAGTAGCAAGCAAGAAGCCACAGTTGCATCCAGTTTTAAGTCAAGATAAATGCATTGTACACACACGATGTTTGCATACTTATGTGTGTTTGACAGATAAAGTGTTTAAGGAGAAGTTCTCTAAGTAGCAAGCCCCCCGAGGACACATAAGATATTATTTGATTTACGGCATGTGACTTGAACACATGATGAATGCACTCTTTGCCTGAATGGTGGCAAACATACAAGCGCCATGCTTAACGGGTATCTAAGTCAGTGACTGAAGAGTATCCGGTGCCATACATCTTTAGTTTACAGGAAGCTAAACATCCAGATGGCTTCCAAAACGTGTTTGTAAAAGAAATAAACATTTCCCCAAACCTCACTCTGGCCTCTCACCGTGGGCATCCATAATGTGGCCTGGCCTTTATCTGGTAAATCTTCTTTCTTGCTTCTTCGTGAGTCTTCTATTTTTGTGTTTTACAGAACAAAGGAATGAACACTTAAATGTGTACAAGACATTTTTGAGGGCTATGCGGTCAGGAGCTGCACCTAAAGATCTTCTAGCCTTCCCAAGACCCTGAAGTGTTAGAACCCGTACAGACTGGGAGGCCCAGTGAGAGGCCATCATTTTCCCCTTAACTAAATACCCTCTCAAACATCGTCCCCCTCCTCCCCACAGAGCTGAGAACTGTTCTGTGTACTGACACCACTGGGTACTACCAACATAGGCAAGAACCCAGCCACATGCCCAGGAGCCAGACAGAGTGTCGTGAGCAGGTATCATTTTAAATGCCGTTTCAAACAAGCAGATTCAAAGAGTTAGTGGTTTGAGTCTTGAGGTGAGTTGAGGCACTAACAACCCAAGTTTCCATCTTCCTCACTGGTTGACACCTGGATTATGCTGCTGACCATGGCACAAACTGGCACAGTCAGGCCGCCTCTCTCAGAAGGCAGAAGGTACCTGCATGGGATCAACTCTGACCTACTGACCTGCTGACCCACCTCCCATGCTCCTACTCAGAAAGGAAGTTAGCTGTACCCTTTCTCAAAATGCCTAACACGGCCCCCTGCATTGAAAGGAGTCATAGGGGACTGCAGTGAACGAAGGTGCAATAAATGAAGTCAATTACACGAGGAAAACCCAACACAAATGTTTGTTTATGTTGAGAGAGAATCTCACTGTGTAACTCAGGCTAACCCAGAACCAATGACTCCCGAGTGCTGAAATTATTGGTGTTCACGCACAACCTTGAGGATTTGTGTGTGTTGGTTTTTAAAATTTATTTATTTAGTGCATATGGGTGTTTTATACACATGAACATCTATATACTTGTGCCTGGTGCTGAAGAAGGCCAGAAAAGGTGTCAGATTTCCTGTGACTAGAGTTACACATGGTCCTGGGTCCTCTAGAAGAGCAGGAAAGGCTCTTAACCACTGAGCCATTGCTTCAGCTCCCAGGTTGGAGTTTTGTTTTGAGTGTGTTAGAAACACATATTAATTGGTCTGGTGATATATGTTTGTAACCTCAGAATTTGGGAGGCTAAGGCAGAAAGATTATAAATTTGAGGTCAGACTGAACAATATATTGAGATACTGTCTCAGAAAACTAAATCCCAAAACTAATCCCACAGAGACCAGTAATGTGAGCTCTACCCATCTGAGTCAGGTCTTCTAGAAGCAGTTCCAGGAGATGTGTGACCTACTGTTTCCCAGGAAACTTGGTGATGCCTCTGTGGACTCCTTCCTCTGTCTCCCTGCAAAGCAAATGGATTGGAGTCAGAGTGTGGGCTGGGTGTGGGCCTACTGCTCAAAGAACTTCGTGACCTATATCAGGTTAAATTCTGCATACTTCCCTGTCTGCATTTGTTCAAGATAAGAGGGTCTGGAAGAGAAAATGAAATCATGTGGATGTTGTCACCATTTGTGTGGCGTTTTTGAGGGCGCTGCACAAAGAGCTTCTTCATGCATGAAGACTGAGAGGGTCGATGGTAAAGCCTCTCTTGTCAGGCAAGACTACAATCTGAACGGCTTCAATGGTCTTTGTATCTAAAAGGTTTCCAGAGAAGGGGAGTTTGCAAAGTTCCAAGACGTTTTGTTTTTGGATCCCTGGAAGGCTCTGCATTTTACACTGTTTATGCTGCCCTTCAGTTCTTCCGTGTCTGTCAAAACATTACCAAGCAACTCCTGAAGGAAATGAGCCTCTCTATTTTCTGGCATGAGATGTGTTGCTATCTGTCTGTCTGTCTTTCTTATGGAGTTAGGGTAACCCTGTGGGAGTAAGAACAGGCAGTGCGGGACAACAGCCTATAGATGGACGCTGTACATGGTCTCTTCTTTATGTCAGAGTTCACAGTGTAGGTTGTCCCCATGGAACAGTGACAGGAAACATTGTGTTTCCCAACATTCCCTGGAATTACTCCATATTCAACCTCAGTGAAGACATTGAGGCATTCTAAAAATAACATTCTTGAGACATGGTTTCATGTATCTTGGGCTGTCTTCAAACTGGATATGTAGAAAAGGTTGACTATGAACTTCTCAACTTTCTGTCTCCATCTCTGAGATGCTGGGGTTACAAAACATGCCTGCTCTATGTGTTTCTGGGCATTGAACCCAGGGTTTCATGCATGCTAGGTAACCATGTTACCAACTGAGCTACAGCCCCAGGCTGACATGAAGCAGTTTTGCTTTGCTTTGTTTTGCTTTGTTTTGTTTTGTTTTGTTTTGTTTCGTTTCGTTTCGTTTCGTTTCGTTTCGTTTCGTTTTGTTTTGTTTTGTTTTGTTTTGTTTTGTTTTTGAAACAGGGTTTCATTGTAACTTTGGCTGGCCTGAACTTGGCTGGCCTCAAGCTTACAGAGATCTGTCTGCCTCTGCCCTGCCTCTGCCTCTGCTAGTGCTAGAATTAAAGGCATGTGCCAAGACCCAACGAGGGACATTTAAATAGAGGTCTTCAGGATGTCTTTCCTGAATGTCACAGGATAGAGAACATCAGCATCTTCCTCTGTTACTGTCTTGGATCCTCTGGGTCATACAAGGGTTAAGCAAGACTTTACTGTATGAGTCTTCAAGAAGAGGCTTAGCCTGGTGCCTCCCAGGCAAGGGGATTTTGCACACATTTCTTCCTCTCCACCACCAGACTCTTCCAAAAGCTCTTTGCCTGCCAGTTCTCACATCCAGTGTCCCTCCCTGTCCTCAGGACTCCCTCACACAGAACCTACCTTGTCCCCTTTCAAGTCTGGCAAAACACAGTCTGTCGTAATGAGTGCCATTGTGAAGGGTTGAAGATTCATCCCATCTATGTGCCCTACCCCCAGGATCATAAAAGGAGGTGGAAAGGCAAAAACTTCATCTCAGGGTTGTGAGTAGTTGCCTCAAATGTGCTAAAACTCAGTCAGCTAAGATTAACCTCTTTCCAAATTTCACTCTTTTTCTGTTGGAATAATTGTTACTCATACTCCCAACACAATGTCATGTGGACTCCCTTTCTTGTGGAATACTTCCATCATTTTGTGATGCTGAGGGTGAGAATATGGCTGCCACTGCCCAGAGTTAGTTAGTTACAAACAAACAAACAAACAAACAAACAAAAACAACTTCTTTAAACTTGTCCCAGAGGAGGGTGGCATCCAATTGTCCTTTATCTTTAGAAATGGCGGTAGGTTGTAAGAGTAATCTCGATTGTCTTCCTGATAGACATTCTCATCATACTGAGATTTCGTAATCATAACTCTAAAATCTAGCCCTTTCATTGTTCTCTATGCCCCAGGCAATGACTTAGGGGCCTATATAGGCCACTCCACTTTGTCTACTCATACCCTCTGCCTGAGTTAATTTCCTATAGCTGTGAGGAAAACCACCATGACCAAGGCAACCTACAGAAGAAAGGATTCATTTGGCTTATGGTTCTGGGGGGATAAGAGTCTGTGATGTTGGAGCAGAGGTAGCAGGTAGTGGCAGAGGATGCTGGGGCAGCAGCTGAGAACTCTCTTTGTCAGTGGCAAATTGGAAACAGAAAGAGCTAACTGGAAATTGTCTGACTTTTGAAACCTCCAAGTCCCTTCCAAGTGGCATATTTCCTCCAGTAAAGCCACACCTAATCTTCCTCAAAGAACATCAACAACTAGGGACAAAATATATTAATGTCCAAGACCATGGTGAAGATATCTCATTCAAACCCTCATCTTCGATGATAGTTCCTTTTACCATCACAAAATAGGAACAAGCCCAGAGGTTAATAGCTTGTGACCATAGGCATAGCCAGCAAGAATCAGAACCTATGTTTGAACTCATGTCCAGCTAACGCTAGAGAATGGTGTGTCATTTTAACTATAATCGGCAAGCGTGATAAACTGTCTGATTCTCAAAGAACCTTTAGATGTTGAATATGCAAGGTGCCCTGATACTCTATTTCCAGTAGGATGGCAACCACATTGTTTCCAATAAAAAAGATATGTGCATTGTCTACTGATGTTTACTGTAACTAAAATGATGTTAGGAAAAAAATGAAAAAGTTTCTGACCTGCTAAATTAATTTAGTTCTCTGAATGGGTGCCAAACTGGCAGGCTACAGAGTAAATTCCATGATTTATGCAAGAAATGGACACAGTGGTCATGTGCTTTCACCTTAACCTTGAAGGACCTCCTTTGTGTAGGACACCAGGTTAACATACCCTTCACACTTAGGTCCATCTTTGGACTCCATCAGCCTTGCTGGTAAGAATGCTGGCTCAATGGTTATAGTTGTGCTAGAACCTTTACCCAAGCCCTGAACTTTCAGAATCTAGATCTGAGCAGGAGTGTATATTTTCTAAATGTTCCCAGGCTTGGCTATCACTGCATTGTGGGAAACTCCTAGACTCTTCTGACTGGAACCTGGTGTTTATTTTTGTTTGGTTTTTGTCTTCCTCCACAGTGTGCAGAGTCCTCTTTTTGGGGGGCACTCTCCTGTCCTCAAACATACACAACAAAATGAGTGTCGGACTGGCATCAGGAAGGCTGGAAGAAATGTCAGGCTTGGTCAACTAGAGTCAACATTTGCTTAAGATGCCTTTGGGCACATCTGTGTAACCAGCAAATGTCTGTCCAAAACCTTAATCAGTGCTCTATATTTAAACACAGCTTTGATTTCTAAGATCTACTCATTTTTCACATATTTTCCCCATTATTTCTTTTCCATGTGTTCCTCTGTTTGCTTATTTATTTCTCAACAATCGTTTCCAGAGACCATAGGGCAAACAGAATGAAGCATGCTTAGAAATAGATAAGAAAGAAAACAAAAATTCCAGTCCCTTTGACAAAGACGAAAATAGCAAGCATATTAACTGCTGTTTAAGGGAAATGTTATCATAGTGTGGTAACCTGGCAATGATTCGTGTAGAGCTGGTAACACGCCAAGTCCCTGAAGATTACAGCAAGAAGGAAGAGGTGAGGGAAGTGGATCAAATTATTTTGCAGATGTTTCAGTGTGAAGGAAAGTAAGTAGATAGAGAAAAAAAATATACATGATCATCTAATCAATGTTCTATTGCTGTGAAGAGACACCACGATCAGGTCAACTCTTATCAAAGCATTTGGTTGGGGACTTACTTAGAGTTTCAGAGGTTGAGTCCATTTTAACATGATGGAGGACATGGCAGCAGGTAGGCAGGTGTTAGAGCTGTAGCTCTGAGAGCTAGATCATGATCCACAGGCCAAAAGTAAGAGCCTAGGCCTGACATGGGCTTTTGAAATCCCACACACCACCCCCAGTGACACAATAATGCCACACCTATTCTAACAATGCCACACCTCTTCATCCTTCTAATCCTTTCAAAGAGTTCCACTCCCTGGTGACTAAGCACTCAGATATACGAGGCTCTGGGAATCATTCTTATCCAAAGCACCACAATGATCTTTGGTCATTGTGGAGTCTCCCAGCTACAATAAGCAGGTTTCCATACTATCTGGAGTCACAAATCCGGAATATACACTCTATAGAACAATGAGGTGGGTTTTTTTTACTTCATTAATTTATTTATCTACTTCATTTTCTTTATACGGTCTTACTGCCACCTCCTCCTGTCCTCCCAGTTCCACATTTACAAATCTCTTCCCGCATTATTCCCTACCTTTCTCCTCAGTGAAGGGGAAGCACCCCTTGCTTACCCCCCCCCCCCATCCCTGGACATCTAGTCCCAACATAACTATTTCCTCTCTCACTGAAGCCCAACCAGGCAGTCCAGTTAGGGGAAGGGGATTCAATGGCAAGCAACAGAGTCAGAGACACCTCTCCACTCCAATTATTAGGGGAGCCACATGAAAACCAAGCTGTACATCTACTATAAATGTGTAGGGGCCCTAGGTCCAGCCCCTGCATGCTTTTTGGTTGGTTGTTCAGTCTCTGTGAGTTCCCTTGGGTCAAGGGTAGTTGGCTTTGTAGGTCTTCTTATAGTGTCCTTGAGCCCTCTGCTAGCTCAATTCTATCCCCAACTCTTCCACAAAACTCCCTGAGCTTCACCTGATGTTTGGCTATGGGTCTCTGCATCTGCCTCTATCTCCTGCTGGATGAAGCCTCTCATCCTAGGTTCCTGTCTACAAGCATAGCAGAGTATCCTTATTAGTGTATGGGGCTGGCTTTCTCTCCTGGGATGGGTCTAAAGTTGGGGTGGACATTGGTTGGCTATCCCTTAGTCTTAGCTCCATCTTTATCCCTGTGCATCTAGTAGGCAGGACAGATTTGGGTTGAAGGTTTTGTGGATGGGTTGATGTCCCCTTCCCTCCACTGGGAATCCCCCCTGGCTACAGGAGGTGGCCACTTCAGTCTCCATATTCCTCACTGATAGGAGTCTCAGCTAGGGTCACTTCCCATAGCCTCCCTTATCCCAGGTCTCCAGCTTGTCCCAGAGATGCCTCACATGGATTTCCATTCTCACTCCCAGAACCTTTCCTGTCCTCCCTCTCCCCACAGCAAGAACTCTTAGTGGTAGAGAAAGAGGCTTCATGCATAGAAATTTGCATCCACGTATCTGGGCTCTAGATGTCTGTGTGTCACAAAGTCCCTGACATCATTGATCTGGGGGTTTCTTTTAAAGAAGCACAACATATATTATTCACAGCCACAGTATACAAGCCAGATCAAGGCTGTGCTATTTGGGTAGAGAATCTTTGGCAGAGCACCTGCTGAGACTCTCCCACTTTAGGCCTGTCTTAGTTACCTTTGCTGTTGTTGTAATAAAATACCCCAATGAGTGCAACCTAAAGGAGAAAGGGTTTATTTTAGTTCATACTTTGAAGTTATAATCCCTCATGTTGGGGAAGTCCTGGTGACAGGAGCTTGAGGTAGCATTGCATCCATAGTTAGGAAGCAGACATAGAAGATTGTCTTACTCAGCTAACTTTCTCTTCTTATGCAGTACAAGGCCCCAGCATAGGGAATGGTGATGCCCATATTTAATTGGGTCTTTCTACCTCCATTAATCTAATCAAGGTAATCCCTCATAGTTGTTGATGTGTTTTCAATGTGATTCTACATGCTATCAAGTTGATATTGATTCTTAGCTGTCCTGGGCACACTCAGCACACTAGGAGCACACTCAACACAATGACTTTGAGTCATTGGACTAACGAGTGTGGTGGCTTCCTTCTCCCAGGTGAATCCACAGGCTTTCTCCCTGCTCACTCAGCCGAGTTCATACACTCTGGTTCCAATTCCTATCATGCAAGGCAAAGATCTCCTTTCCAAGGGGCACCCCCTTTTCTCCTTAATGCCCAACACTATACCTAAGAATGGGTACAAGCTGTGCATAATGGCACATTTCTATAATGCCGGCACTTGGGAGGTAGAGAACTTTTTTGTTTCCAGAAATCATGTCTGACAGAGACTTCTCCCCTTCTGCCTTCTGGAGAATCTTAACCTGTGTGCCCAGTGTCTTGGGGAAAAGACAAAGAACTCAAGATGTACAAATGATACAGGAGAATAGGACAGAGTGAGGCCAGGATAGATTAATAAAGGCTGCCAAATTACCATGCACACATACACAGAGAGGGGGGAGGGGGAGGGAGAGGGAGAGGGAGAGGGAGAGGGAGAGGGAGAGGGAGAGGGAGAGAGGGAGAGGGAGAGGGAGAGGGAGGAGTTCTAAGTCCTGAAGTGAACAGGGAGATCATGGCCTGAGGTACTGAACATGTCTGGTACTCCCAAAAACCCTAGGCATTCACACTTTTGTGTCTCTCACACTGCACCAATATCAGTGTGAGCAACAGGGCTGAGCAGAAATGGACGTTGGGGTATGAAAGAAAAGGATTCTATCTCCTATTTTATTTTCTTCCTCTCTTCCCTCTCTTCATCATCAGTCGTTTTGAAAAAGGCTACCTGTCTCATTCTGGTAACCCTATGGAGTGTCGCTAATGGCAAGGAACCAAGACCTCTTGCCAACAGACAGTGAGGAATGATGACTACCTAATAAAAAACACATGGGTGAGCTCGGCTATGGACTCTCTGGGCTTTCTTAAGTCCAAAAATTTGACTAACACTTTCAGTCAGAATCCGTAGCTATGCCTCACATTGATGGCTTGTCTGGCTGTACTAGATAATACATTCTATTTGAAACTGGTAATTTGGGGTCCTTTACTAGGCAGGAATAATAACTAATACAGGAAAACAACTTGGAACCTATAACATTGGGTACGACCCCAGGTGACAGTCCACAGGTGACAGCCCAGAGCCTGAAGTCCCCTTCCGCTTCTTTTGAGTTTTTACATATTGAATAAACTAGGACTTTCTTCCATAAAGGTGACCTCGCACCTGACCAGCAGCTGTGAACTGCAGCCCCCAGAGCCTTCAGAAGAATATGACTTCCATATCACCTCTCCCTCCAAAGAGCAAGCAGAAGATTTCTTGCGGCTTCTTCTGACCTAGAACTATTCATTCTAGATCCTGTTCAGTTGACTATCATGGAATGCTCGCAGCAATACAAAGAGGCATTGTTCATCCCTTTCCTAAAGCATTAATCAAGATTACTTGGTTAGTGGTTATTTTTTAAAGCCACTTCTCTGTTTCTCCACAGGCATACAGTTTGATTATATAATTTATGATGTCTTGTAGGTTTCTGTCTTAGTGAGTGTTCCTTTTGTTTTTGTGAGGAGACACCATGACCACTGCAACACTTATAAAGGAAAGCATTTAACTGGGCCTCGTGTACAATTTCAGAGATTTAGTCCACTGTTATTATGACAGGAAGCATGTCGGCACACAAGCAGTCATGGTGCTGGAGAAGTAGCTGAGAGTTCCATATTCTGATCTACATGAGACTCTAACCCTTGACATAGTTCCTCCAATAAGGTCACATCTCCTAGTCCTTTTACAGTACCACTCTCTGGTGATTACGTAATCAAATCTATGAGCCTATAGAGTTTATTCTCATTTGAACCACCACAGTTGGTAAGGCTAGGGGATTGTGGGCATACATGGTATACAGTATAGTCCATAAAACCTCTTACTTGGGCCCCCAACCCATCTCTCAAAAAATGTAGCAAGAAACTCCAAGGCATGAAGGCATTTGTTAAAAATCACTCCACAGAAGAAGGGTAAATCCCTTAAAGAGAACATGGCAGAGAACACACACTGCAGTGTAAACAAGAAATAAAACTTTATTCTGGCCATTCTCTTATATTCAATACCTGCTTATCCCAGAGCCTTGAAAACAAGGGGTCAATCAGAACCACAGAGCTTCCAAGCCTGTGATATTGATTTGCCAGGCAGGATGCGGGCAGCAAGGAAACTGACTTCAGAGGCCAGAAAGGGGGTGACCCACACGATGTAACAGTGAAATGCAGAAAATATTCAGAGTGTCTGAGTAATCCACCCAGAGTCACACAGCCACCAGAAGTACAGCAGAAACACAAATGACAACTCTGCTTTCCCAACTGGGGTCTGTGGAAAACCCTGATCAGAATCACATGGGACACTCTCCAAACACAGACTCTTCAGCCTGAAGCTAAAAGTACTGTTGGGATAGTTTGGAAGGATATGGAGGACAGCACGAGGGGCTTTGATTTATTTCTAACAAACTCCCTGAGTAATTCTACTTTCTGGCCAGTGTTGAGAAACACCCAATGCCACATTATTCTGAAACACATAAGCAGAGCTCCTAGGGAAAGATGTCAAATGACTAGGATGGTCACCTAATTTACCATCTACTTGGAGATACTTCTGGGATCAAAGGGGGCAGCTATTAATAATTGCACTGGGAAACTAAGTAGGAAGCAGGACTTTCCCAGGCAGAGAGCTCCCAGAGACAAGAGCAAAAGGACAGCCCGGCTCCTCACACATAAGGATGGCTATTGAGATCATTTAGTTTTATTACTTCTTGATAATTTTATTCTTGTTTATTCTCTCTCTCCCTCTTCCTCTCCCCCTACAGTGTGTGTATGTGTGTGCGTGTGCGTGTGTGTGTGTATAAAAGTGTGCGTACACATGACACATGTATCATGCTGTGTGAGTGTGGAGGTCTCTCCTTCCACACAGTTCCTCTTTCAGTCTCTTCCAGATTGGGCATCCTAGGCCAGCAGGCCTCATGAGCTTCCAGGTGGATCTCCTGTCTCCACCTCCAGTCTCCCTGAAGAATGGGGTGTACTGGTGTCTTCTGCTGAGCCCAATGCCTGGGTTTAGCAGATCTCCTAGGCATTCTTATTTACCTCAATCTAAAATGAACTGCTTCCCATTGGGCTCTAAGAAGCAGCTTCCTGCGACTGGAGGCTGATCATTTAGCAAATACTGATTTGCAATTTGATCCAAAGGACAAACTAATCAAGTTGAGTTATCAATCCCTTGCTGAGTCCTGCATGGCTGCTTCGGAAGGGATGGCGAGACATAATTCCCACCCCTGGAGCAGATCCAGTCGGACATGGGCCTGCACAAATGTTGGTGGTTGCTATAATAATGTACATAATTTACTTTTTGTTCCTCCTTTGGGAAATGGTCTCCCCACCAAAGTTATCAGAGAATGTTCTCCCTGCCAAGGAAGAAGCATGAGTGTGTGTGTGTGTGTGTGTGTGTGTGTGTGTGTGTGTGTTGGGGGGGGGGGTGTCCAAGGGTATGTCCCAGCAAAATGGTAAATGCTGTGACCTTCAGGACAGCCCTTACAGCTGTGGGGAAGAACTCTGAAAACCAGAGTTCAAGAATATATAATTTTTTAATATGCAAAATATAAGGATGCAATATGAATTATATGAGTTGCCTCATAGAGCTAGAAGGACAGAGGTGGTAGCTTTGTGAGCCAGCTTGTCAGAACGATATTAGGGAAGGAGATAAGGAGATTTAGTGAGTGGTCGTCACAGGACAAGATCCCACCTAGCTAAATTGATGTTTTTGTGCTTAAAAGGCAGGTAGATTTCTGAGTCCTAGGATTTCAGCCTAAGACAGAGCTAATTTTGGCCCAGGCCTGGTGGGAATGGTGATCTCAGAGCCAGATCTCACTCAGCTAGCTTATTGTCTGTGTACAAAGGCAGGCAGATCTCTGAATTTATTTGCTATGCTAAAAAAAATGTACTTGCTGTCTTTTCTAAGATTCCAGGGGCTAAGGTCATAAAATGCTGATTCATGAGATAATGAAAAGGGAAGCCGAGGTGGACGATTGAATTGATATGCAAATAAAAGAAACTGGGCTTTGGTCTGCAAGAGCTGAGCTGCCTGGAGCTCTCTAGAGGGCAGAACACAGAGCGAGCTCTCAGCTTGTAGCCATGACTGACTTCAAGTTCTTTTCTTTTTCTTTGCTGCTCCCAAACACCCTTTCCCCAGGACCCCCTCTCCAAGCCAAAGCTGGTCCTTGGCATTACCTCTTGTAGGCTACCTGAGGTCACCAACAGAAGAACCAGATCCCCATCATACATGATGTGATGTGTTTAAGTATGTTCTACAAATTGCCATGTAAAACCCAATTGTTGGTTATGGCATGGAACTACACTGGGATGAATAACGGCCAGTTTTTGCTATGAGTCTGATGGGATTTACAACTCTAACAAGGGGATTCAATGAAGCTCTGCTCCAGGAACTGCACTCTGAGAATGGCTGTCTTGATTAAAGAGACTGCAGACAAGCCTGTGTGGCTGGTGAGGAAACGAACGGTTGCTCATACAGGCTCTCCTTGATCTGCCCTGGCAATTACTGTCTGCACAGTACAGCTGGCAATTAATCACACCTTGTCTTCTGACAGCTCTCTTCTTTGCTTGAATGATATTTACATCTTTTTGTTGTTGCCTTCGTGCTTCAGAAGCAGACAGGAGAGAGACCAACCAGTGGGAAGTGGGAGGTTTCAGGCCCTGAGGTGGGAGCAGGAAAAGGTTATAAAGCCCACTGAGACTTTCTGTGAGAAAGTGGATCTGAAGGTAGACGGGCTTCATCACAAGAGGAGGAAGAAAACAAAGAGGAAGGGAACTCATGAGCTTCTGAGATGCACAGGACAGCAAAAAACAGGCTTAGAAAATACAGTATGACACGCAAGCAAGGGCTGCAAGGGAGATGAAGAGGGAGGTGCTAAGGCTCAGAAAAGGAACCCAAACATCATTTAGCATCCTATTTATCATTGGCTGTAAAAAAGGTAGACTATGGTGCTGTGTGTGTGTATGTATGTGTGTGTGCGTGCATGTTTGAGTGAGTATAGGCATGTGGATACATATATAAGTACATGTGAGTATGTGTGTTTAAATATGTGTGCAGGTGAGTGTATATGGGTGATTGCATTGTGTGAATGTATGTATGAGAATATATGTATATGTTTGAGTATGTGTGTATGTAAGTCTATGTGTGAGAGTTTGTGAGTATATATGTGTATGTGTGAATGTATATGTGTATGAGTGTCTATATATATACATATTATGTAACTGTATTGTGAATGTATGTATGAGAATATGTGTATGTGAGTGTATATGTGCATGTGAGTATATGTGTATGAATGTGTATGAATATATGTGACTATATGTGTGTGATTATATGTGTGTATGTATGTGTATGTATATATGTATATATGTGTGTGAGTATATGTGTATGTGTGAATGTATGTATGTGAGTATACGTGTATGAGTGTGTGTGTGTGAGTATATATGTGTGTGAGTGTATGTGTGTTAGCATGTATGTGTGAGTATATGTGTATGTGTGAATGTATGCATGTGAGTATACGTGTGTGAGTATACATGTGTGAGTGTGTGTGTGTGAGTGTGAGTATATGAGTATATCTGTGTGAATGTATGTGTGTGAGTATATGTGTATGAGTGTGAGTATGTGTGAAAGTATGTATGAGTGTATGTGTGTGAGTTTATATGTGAATGTGTGTGTGAATGTATGTGAGTATACGTGTGTGGGTGTGTATGTTGAAGACAAGGTGTCTTGAGTGGGATTACTCACCATCAGGAGATCCAGTTCATGGACTGATACAGTGTGGATGAATACACTCCTAGGAAATGGGTCAGGGTCAAACACTGGGGGGAAAACAACAACTTTAAAGACAACAGGTGAAGTCAGAAGAGGTTCTTAAAGAATCTGAAGCGGCTTTTTTGAGATGGGTAGTCCATGCCTTGTTTAGATTCTATGCCCTTCCCTTCTGTGGGCTAGTCCACACCCATGTGCAAGTGGCAGCCCCTCTGTTCTGACTCTGACAGCTGAATTAGTTTGCAGTGCTAAGGACCTTGGGGAATTCCTGAGCCACAGTGAGGGCCATGACTCTTTAAAGAAGAGCAGCATCCCTGGGGACCACAACCTTCCACATCTGATAAATGAAAAAAATCTCATGGGGAAAGGTAAACTGTGGTGTTCTTCTGTTTCCTCTCCAGCCACCACCCCACCTCTGAGAAACTAGCTTTTTCAAGTGTTAATGCTGCTAATGTCTGTGGTACATTGCAAGATCTAAGCAACGTGAGCCTGTACATTGCTTGGTGACATTATGGCGGCCAACAGTGAAGAGGAGCCAGAGAGATGGTTCAATGGCAACTCTTGGAAAAGAAAACACTTAATTGGGGGCTTGCTTACAGTTTTAGAGGGCTAGTCCATAGTTATCATGGTTGGAATCACACAGGCACGGATGGCACTGGAGCAGTAACTGAGAGCTTTATATTCTGATCCTTTGGAAGTAGGCAGAGCAATACACACTGTACTTCATGTGGGCTTTTGAAACCCCAAAGTCTACCTCCAGTGACACACTTCCTTCAACAAGGACACACCTCCTAACCCTTCTAATCCTTCTCAAACAGTTCCATTTACTGGGGACCAATCATTCAAACATATGAGCCTATGGGACCATGCTCATTCAAACTGCCACAGTGGGTAAATGTATTTCTGTATAAACCTGGAAACATTAGTTTAATCCCCCAAACCTACGTAAAAGTAGAAAGAGAACTGACTCTACAAAAAGTGTCTGACCTTCACATGCACCATGGCTTGTCCCATTCCACCCAACAAACTAAAAATATATACAATTTTATAAGCCATGATAAGGAGCTGAAAGAAGTCTACTTATGTCGTAGGTTTCATGACATCGGTAGTACCACGGTGGACCTATGTCTGTGGTGAGGCTGGTGTAAACTATATGTGATGCTTTGTATATTCTTAGGCCAGGGAGTGGCACCATTTGGAGGTGTGACCTGGTTGGAGTAGGTGTGTCACTGTGGGTGTGGGCTTAAGATCCTCACCCTAGTTGCCTGGAAGTCAGTCTTCCACTAACAGCCTTTGGATGAAGATGTAGAACTCTCAGCTCTGCCTGTGCCATGCCTACCTGGATGCTACCATGTTCCCACCTTGATGATAATGGACTGAACCTCTTAAAAGGAAATAAAACTTGAGACCTGTGATTCATGTAATTTATGTCAAATAGCCCAAAGAGTAGTTTGTGAGCTTTGAAACCTGGGGCTGAGAACATAGCAGAACAGGCCAGGACATGCCCGGGCAGGCCCATCGTTGCATGTCCTGACTGTCCTAGTGCCTTCCTATCTCCCGCCCTTCTGACAGTCTGTTGATGATTAAATGGACCAATCATGTGAAACTGCGCCAATTCCTCCCCTAGCCCCACCCCTTTTCTATAAAAACCCCTAGCTTCCAAGCCTCAGGGTCGAAACCACTGTCTCCTGCGTGAGATACGTTTCGAACCGGGGCTCTGCCATTATGGGTCCACCATGTGGTCGACACCTCTGTCTCTTGCGGGAGATACGTGTAGGCCTGGAGCTCCGTCATTAAACTACCTCATGCTTTTACATCAAGGTAGTCGTCTGTTCGTGATTCTTGGGTGCGCGTCAAACAGAAATTGAGTGGGGGTTTCCCCACTAGGTTCTTTCACTCTGAGCATGTAAGCCAGCCCCAATCAGTGTATGGTCCATTTGTTTACATGCTGTATACAGGGCTTGACAATGACAGTAAAGTTCTGTAGCGCTGGCTTTTGTTTTTGTGATATTTTTACTATGGCTTCAGGGTGTACTTCTACTTATAGATTTCAAAAGTTACTGTAAATCAGGATGGGCCACGAGCAGCCCCGTACATTTTATAGTCATCCCTCAATTGATCATTTTCCCTTATTCTCTCCCCCACTCCCATTCCCCTTATTCTTACCATGACCTATTATTTTGCCTATTGTGTCCCTGTAAGCAACAGACTAAAAAGTGTCTGCGTGTGATGCACATATGACAGGTAATCAGTCAACTTGATGGGACTTAGAATCACCATGGGAACACATCTCTGGGTGCTTCTATGAGAGAGGTTTCAGAAACATTTAACTGAGGAGGAAAGACCACCCTTGATGTTAGAAACACCATCCCATGGGTTGGGGGTTTTAACCGAATTAAACACAGGAAACCGAGCTGAGCACCAGTATCCATCTCTCTCCACTTCCTGATTGCAGATGCAGTGTGACCAGAGCCAAGTCTTCCCTGCTGTGACAGCTGATAGGTATTTTGTTACAGGAATGAGAAAAGTAACTAAAATGCATTTGCACAAGCACACATTCTCATAGTCACACACATGCACACACGCATGCACACATGCACCATATAAACTTGGTGTGAGTAGGCAATATCACATAGGTTTGAGTACACAATGTGATGTTTGCACAATGACAAAATAATCCAGTAGTGGATTTCTTAGAACAAATCCCTGTTGAAGTCTACAAGATAGCGCGGTGGTGGCGGCAGAGGCAACCTGAGTTTGATCCCTGGTACCCACAAAAAAAAAAGTGGGATATGGTGGTATGTATCTACAATTCCAGCATTCTTAGGGTAAATTGGAAGGTGGAGACAGGAAAATCGTCCGAAAGCTTGAGGACCAGCTAGTCTGAAGTGTGTAGCATCAGAGTGGCAGAAGTACAAGACCCCATCTCGAAACAGGTTGGAAACAGAAGGGACTCTTGAAGAGCTATCCTATGACCGTTACGCATGTTCCTTGACACAGGCACACCCACACACATGTATACAGATAATAAATAAAAGAAAAGAAAGCAAAAATAAGATTCTGCCACTAAGTGACGTTAATCAAACCTTTAAACATACCTGTTGACTCCTTGATAAACCCTGAGCACGTAACTTCCATCCCACTATTTTACACCATCTTCTTCTAAGTCTGCAATGTTTAGTTCTGTAAATTATGTTGGAACTTTAATCTTTGATACCCCAGCATCTCAAGTTCTTGGTGTGTCTACTTGGCACAGAATCATTTAATGAAAACATCTTATGTTTTCTATTATTTCCTTTCTATTTCATAATTTCATCATCTCTTATTCACGGAATATCTTTCTTCTTTCACATCATGTTGTAATGAATGTTCCCACTTTCCCAGCAGTGAAGTGTTCTGTATTGGGTTTATTGTTGACTCAAAATTTAACAATGACAAAAAACTAAAGCAAAAGGAAACTTGTGGTTTTTCATATTCTGATTGCTTCATGTTATTCTCAAGACTGGCACGACTTTCCTTTTCTGGGACACAGTGGAAAGATCCATAGACTAACCAAAATAAAATGTTCCTAGTTTCAAGGTCAAATGGATATTCTTTTCTTTAAGTTGCCCAAGTTAATTAAAACCACAAGATGGTTTTGTTTGCTTGATATTTGATCTAAGTATTTCTTGGATATCTTTCTGTTTTTTCTAGAGTCAACGATTTTCTGTTCTATATTCTTATAAAGTATCATATCTTCACATTGTTCTGATCTTGTCTCGTTTTTACACTTAGTTATCTTTGCAGAGCCCAGCTGCCTTCCTGAACCCTGCTTCAGCTTAACTTCACAGCTCACATCTAAGCATCCTCCTCTGCCTCCTCAGCCTCGTCCTCTGGAATCAGGTCTTTCTTCTTCCTCCCTTTTGCTCTGTCTACATCTTGTGGTTTCTGCTGAGTAAAATGTAACAGCTTTAGACTAGTCTCCTGCTCTGTCCCAACTGATGGGACCAATACAGAGTTTAATGGTAGTATGGGGGTTTCTGTTGGTTGAAGGACACCTCAGAGCCAATTAACTAAACTGTAGCAAATTGGTTTTATGGACTGCACTGTAGCCAATCAGGCTGCTCTCAGACTGCGCTGCAGCCAATCAGGCTGTTCTCAGATTGTACTGTAGCCAATCAGGTTACTCTCAGATGCACTGCAGCCAATCAGGCTGTTCTCTGGCTGCACTTTAGCCAATCACGTTGCTCTCTGTGCTTTAGCTCTGATTTTTTTTTTTTTTTTTTGACAGGGTCTGATCACACTGTTGGCGGGAGTCCTCGGAACCTGTTCTGCGGTTGGGAGCCTTGCTATTAAGCAAATTGTGTTTTGTGCTCTCTTGTTTGTTTTTCACTTCTCTCAAACTTTACTAATTTTAATTGATCTAAAGAATTCCCCCTTTTTGTTATTTCTTAAGAATAGACAAAGTTTTATTTTTCTCAAAATACTTTATTCTGCCCAATTGACAGTGTGTGTCCTGCGTAGAACTCATAAGTTACAAACTGTTCTGTGGGACAGGGAGGTGGCCCACTGAGTAGAAGCACTTTCAGTTTTGATCCTTGAAATCAACATAAAGCATACATCTATAATCCAGCACAGCTCCTGTGAGTTGGGAGGCTAAGACAGGAGAACACTGAGAAGTCTGGTGTCTAGCTAGCCTGGAATACACATGGCGGCAGAACTGAGAGTTTCATCCTCAAAGCAAGGAACAAGGAAAGAAGCAACTCCTGAAAGTTATCCTTCAACATCACCCCCCGCCCCCCGCCACTCACACACACAGGTGTGCCCTACAGTGACACATACCTATAGACACAGTTGAATTAAAAAGAGAGAGAAAAGAAAATTGTTTTTGTAGACAATTATTTGAACTTCCAGTGTACTGAAAAATATGACAGCTTAATTTGTCTTCACATCTGGATTGTTTAATTTTTCTCGAAGAGTTTTAAAAACTTTTATTCTTGCAGTCACTAAATTTCTTGAAGTATAAGGATTTTTGCCATTTCTCTTAGTTAAGGGTGATGCTGACAGGGCCCCACCCCCTGTGAAGAATCTTGCCTGTCTTCACTCTCCAAGTTTTTAACTTATTGCTCCTTTAAACACACCCTTCCTTTCACTGTGGTCTTTGTCTGTCATAGTCTAAGACTCAAACATAATGGCCCGGGATCATTAGACAGTCCTACTTGTTCTGAGATTTCCTTGATTTTATTGTTAGTTTTTTTACTTAAAAAAGGGGGGGGGGGAAGAAAAAAAGAAACGAAAAAAAGAAAAAAGAAACGAAAAAAGTAAAAAATGAAAAGAGAAAAACAAAAGAAAAAAAAAGAAATTCTCTTTCTGTTCTGCAAGGAGAGGAGGAAGCTGGGAGTGAATGGATATGGCTGCTGTGTGCACAACTGTGGCAGAGACACCAGTGCCCGAAACCATGGGAATGGCAACGCCTTCCCCAGGGTCACACTCAGTATTTTGAGGACATCTTTCTCTGGTCGATCTGCAGCCGTTTGTTGACAATGTGGCAAAAAGTAACAATTGCAGCTTCCTCTACTTACTTGCTATAACCTGAGACTGCTCCCCTATGGAGACCTCCTGCCACCTGCTAACCCTGGTAACTGGCCTTTGGCTACTTTGTGGGTTCTTCTTACTTCCACTCTTCTCCACCCTTTTAACCCTCTAACTCTAGATAAAACAAAAAAAGGATAGAGAGGAAAGGAAAGAGAACCCTGAATAAGTCAGAAAGATGGCAACATTACTGTTAGGCTACTTCCTTCTGGTTAGGGGCGGTGAGTTCCTGGGGCAAGTTTGATCTCCACTGTTTCTTCTCATATTTATTTTCATAACTATGATATCAACAACAACCAACTAGCAATTCACTCCGCCTCTTGCGGCATATATCCCCTCTGAAAAGTTCCAGAATTCCCAGGATCACACAATCACAGAAACTATCACAATCACAGAAACTATCTGCCACTGACAAAGTCACACTTCTGCCAGAGCACAAGCTGTGGACAGTCTGCAACATTCCCATATCGCACACCTGGGATTAAAATGAGAACACATTCCCATAGTATTTCTGTGTTTTTCAAAGAAACCAAAACTCCAAAAATTGTCCCTACAAATTCCTTCTTCTGTGCCATATTAATGAGTGTGCTAAGGCACTGGGTTATTACGGAGTAGCTAGTGCATTTCTATCAGGGTGCACACAGCGCACCCAATCCCAGCTTTTCTGTACACGTGTCTGTATGTCTGTCATTTATTCATTCGCTCATCACTCCAGTTAGGTCAATCCCTGAGCTGTGAAGGATATATAGCATTATTCCATAATGCTCCATGCCATTGTTATAATGTCTTTTCAAGTCTGGCTTGTTGCCAGTTCTTTTCTGTTCTGTGAAATGTCTGGGTCATCACTAGCACCCAGTTGTGTTTCTTTTGTATGAATACATCGTGTGGTGTCTTCACAGCACACATCGGAAACTTCACTGGTTGTCTTCACTGTCCCTTCCTCCTTAGGAAAGACTTTGAGCTGTCACGGAGTCAGCACAAGCTCTAGATGCTTCTCAGGAGAGTAAGGAGAGTTCCGAGGTGGCAGAGCAGGGAGGGCCCTTCTTGCAGGTTGCCCAGGCAACGAGGAGGTTCAGTGTCATGTGATTGATGATAACCCATAGTACGCACTTGTGGTCAGGCTATCTTTGAATTAGCTGTAAAGGTGGGGAGGGCAAGATTCTAGAAAAACAAGTTACCTCAGTTCTGATAACCAAATTACTGTAGTTTGGGGCACAGCCACAGTTCAACCAAAATAGAGGCGCTATACAAATAGGTGTTTCCCTGGCTAACACTCATTTTCTGCCTTTTGGTATATTCCTCACATTGTCGTAAATATATATATAACACGAGATTTACCAGTTTAGCCATCTCAGTGCATAATTCATTTCCAGCAAAGACATTCACGTTGCTGGGCAGCTACCATTTCTAGAACATTCTCATCCCGTCTAGTAAGGACACCGCAGCTGTTATATAGGGATTCTTCACTCTTCTCTACTACCCAGTGACCGCTGTGGTGCTCCAGTGATCTTACCTGTTTCTCACACCTCACAGAAATGACACCAAGCACTATTTGTCTGATTTGCTTCACTTACCATAATTCTTTTAAGGTTGGTCCACTTATATGAGAACTCATATACATACAATAAATAAAACCTTTAAAAAGAGAGAGAGAAGTATGTTAAGACAACTGTATAGGAAAATAAATGGCATAGCACATAAATAGTGTAGGAAAAATAGATATCTACAAATAAAAGAATTTGGGGGATCTTTATATAAACATGAAAACTTTGTAAGGCAGAATAATGTTCCATTGTACGCCTATGCTGCATTTTGCTTACCCATTCATTTGTTGATAGACCATTAAGCTATTTCCTCATCGTGGTCATGGTCGTAGTGACTGCTGTGGTGAACTCCAGCATACTTTCTGGGTTCCTGATTTTGATACTTTGGAAATATACCTAGAAGTGGAATTGCTGAATCATGTAGAAATTCTGCATTCAACTTTAGGAAGAACTGCCAAACTGTGTTCCATACAATGCAATTTTACACTCTGGCAATGTACTGAGGTTTTATTTCTTTATAGCCTCATAAATGCTTATCATCCCCGCCCCCTTTTATGACAGTAGTCGTTCCAAGAGGTACAAAAATAGTGGTGTCATGGTGTGGGGTTTTTGGTTTTTTTGAGACACTATTTCTATGTAGCAGATACTATCCTAGAGCCATGTTGACCAGGCTTCTTGCCTCTGCATCCTGGGTGCTAAGATTCCAAGTGTGTACTGCCATACCGGGGTTTCACTGTGTTCTCGTTTGCTTTCCCTGGGGGCCAGAGTGTTGAGCTCTCGTGTGCTTGGTACCCATCTGTGCTGTCTCTTGAGGGAACCATCTGTTCAAGTTTATTGTATACTGTCATGACAATTTTGGATTCTTTAAAAAACACAGAAATATTATAAGTGATTTTGTTTTAATCCCAGGTGTGAAAATATGGGGCTGTGTCGAAATGACCACGGCAGCAATGATTTGCCTTGTGCTCTAGCGGAGGCGTGGTTTTGTCAGTGGCTGATAGTTTCTGGGATTGTGCAATTTAGAATTCTGGGAACTTTTCCAAGGGTATATAAATGGTAGGGTTCCAAGAGGAGTCTTTGGTCACTTAGAGGGGGTTGGTTGTAGCTTGTTAGTAGTCCTGCTCAAAGAAGAAACGAGAGGAAAGGAATTAGACTCAGGGATCTCTCCCTCTCTCTTTCTCTTCCCTATCCTTCTTTCTCTCCTACCTAGGGATAGGGGGTGAAGCTGGAGAGATAAAGGGTGGGAAAAAGAAGAATCTACAAAGTGGCAAAAAACAGCTACAGTCTACCTTTTAATCAGGTTGGCTTTTTTTACTGCTGAGATAAAAAATTTGTTTACATGTTTTGGATATTAATCTCATATGTGATTTGCAGACATTTTCTCCTCCGAGTTGTCTTTCAACTCTAGAAGGTAGCAGTTGATACAAAAAAGGGCTTTATTTAATGAAAACAGTTTTCATGTTTATATAAAGATCCCCAAAATTCTTTTATTTGTAGATATCTATTTTTCCTACACTATTTATGTGCTACGCCATTTATTTCCCTATACAGTTGTCTTAACATACTTCTCTCTCTCTTTTTAAAGATTTTATTTATTGTATGTATATGAGTACACTAGTGTGTCAGGCGCCAGAAGATGGTATCAGATCCCATTACAGATGGTTGTAAGCCACCATGTGGTTGCTGGGAATTGAACTCAGGACCTCTAGAAGAGAAGTCAGTGCTCTTAACCTCTGAGCCATCTCTCCTGCCCCTCAACACACTTCTCAAAAGTAAGTTGGTCACATCTGCCCCACTCTCTTGCTTGTTGATTTGTCTAACGGTGCGGGGATGGAATCCAGCATCTGTGTGTGCCACAGACCTGCTCTCCTGCTGGGTTATTGCACTGGTAACTTTCCTACTGCTTTGACAATGTACTGTGACCAGCACAAATTATAAAATAAACCATCGGATTGGGCTCATGGTTTCACAGGATTATGAAAGAATTATTTATATTGTAAATGGGTGGCATATCATATATGCATATTAGTTCAACTTTTAAAAGTTATATTCATGACTTTTCAAAGAACCTGTGCTGTTAGAATTTTTCCTTTTCATGACATGACATTCTTAGGAAAGCTGTCTATTTTCTTTTTAATTATTTTAAGTTTTGTTTTGTCCTCTGTTCTTATCAGAGTTGCTGGATATTTACTTTAACTCTATCTTTTATTTATTTAAAATAGATTTATTAAATTTAAAATTTATTTATTTATTTTTGTATGTGTTTTGGAATATTCTCTTAAATGTATGTTGGTCCTTGGTGTTTTCAAATTAAGGTATTAAACTATTGCCTGAAAGCCCATGTGAGACAGGGCTTGTCCCTTGTGTCCTTTGTAGGATAAGTGATGAGCTGGCTTTTCTCTTTTGTTGTTGTTTTAAAATTCAAGCAACAGTATGAGATCATTTCCATTTGCCCCGTCATTTAGATGACAATCTCCTAGAGTCTAGAAACCCCATTTTATAAATCTTCCATTCTCTTTGAAGTCTCTCATCATGCTTCTATAATGGCTAATTAATGTTTATTGGTTTGATGCTGCTCCGATACCAAAACAAGAAGTAGAAACTTCAAACAATTGCTTTTCTCTATTGAAACAAGAAGGTTGGAAATTCCCCTCCCATCTGAACCAACGGGTCCCTTTTAAGATATGGATCTGGCTTCACAATACATTTATTTGCTTTAGAGATCAACCCACACACCATATCCCCGAGCCCCATCTTCAGAAGTGTGGGCAGCAGTGGACAGGCACAACAGGCCCGGGAAGGGACTGACAATTGGTGGTCAGTCTCACACAGGGGCCTGTTCTGAGAAAGGAAGTCCTGGGATTCTCCGGAGGTGGTGGGGAAGACAAGGGGCCCAGGAGAGAAGGGCAAGAGAGAGCTGGTTAGAGATTTAGGCTGAGTGTGTGAGGTAGAACCACGGCATATCGGGCACACTCTAAGAAAGGGCCCTGGATAAGCCAAAGTTCCACTGTGCACACCCTTCCTTCCTCCTTCTCGAAAGTCCTTTACCTCTAGGTAGAGATAAGTAGGAACGGTGGATGTATCAGCTACCCAGACCAGAGCCTGAATGTCTACATGACAAGTCCTGTTCTCACATACAATGGGCCACTCTGCTAAGGACCACACTCCCTTGCTTCTCTTGAAGATGACAGAGCATGTGGTTGGATTCTGACAAATAGCATATCAAGAAGTCATTGCATAGACACACGTATAATCTCATCCCTAAGAGGATGTGAGCCTCTGCCCCTCTAATTTACATTGTATCTGCAAACGGTCTTGTGCTGGTTGAGTTTATTCAAAGTGGGAGCAAGGCGGCCCATGCTTATCTCAGGTTTATGTCAAGTGTCCTCTAAAGCCCCCTGTCCTGGGTCAGGCTGGCCTGGCTCTGTGATGGGAAGAGAGAAAAGCAGCAACCAGATAAGGGCATTAAAAACATTGTGTCCTTGAGAACAGCTCAGAGGTGAACCCTCGGCAAGGGAGGTTAACTTTGTTTATCCAGTGGTATAAAAATGCTTGCAGCAGAAACAAGACCCTTCTCCACGGGGCCCAGAGACTCCAGTGTGGCTGCTGTTTCCCTGGTCATTTCTGCTGGGTACTGTAAGCTCCTGATTTGAGGGCGTTACCTTAGTTTGCTCTCTCAGGCTACTCCAGTAGTCTCTGCTAGGATCCTGTGAGCAGCTGATTGGAGGATAATAAACTCACTCATTTGAAACCCAGAAGCACCCCTATTGTAGATCATCCTCTGCACCGTACAGAGCAGGCAGTTCCCTCGTGCCATTCCTCCCATCCGCCTTCAGGTGAGCTAATGCAGGAAACTGCGGCAGAAGCTGGCCATCGAGAACGAAGACCAACACAGATGGCACTCGCTTCCATACCCACCCATCCTAAACCTTTCCCTAAAACACACAGAGACATAAAGCTCTTTATCCATGATGATGATTTTTGTCTCTCATTCCAGCCGCTGAGCCGGCATTCTGTCTGGTACATTGGTGTCTTGGGACTTGGATTCTCATAAGTGGCACCAAGAGGAAAGTAGCCCAAGTTTTTCCACTCCTACCCCCATCTGTGTGGACATCCAGGCATGGATGCAATGTCCAGGACATCCCACAGCCTTTGCAGATGGGAATAGAAAAGGTTCAGAGCACTCAGGAGGATTAGCCAGCTGGACAGAAATGGCTGTTATGGTGGCCCTCCTTCTAGATACACATTAAGCACCACAGAAGAGGGTGGGGGTAACTATCACACAGTGAGAGTGCTAAGGTTCAGTTCCCAGCATTTCTTTTGTCCAGACTGCTGCTCCTTGCTTTCTCTTACCTTGTAGAGCACCTTTCTGAGTCTCTGATTTTAGCTGACCTCTAAAGTGGTTTGGCCAATTCATCTTAGTTTTCTTCTCTCGCCCCAGCTCTTCCAAGGGAAGGAAAGTGCAGGTTGGCAGAAATGGATACTTAGTCTTTTAATCAGAGGCTGATCCAGGGTGCGATGTATACTCTGGTTCCTGTCTTAAAAAAAGATGAAAGAACAGTAAATCGTTAAGGAAGAAGAGAACTTCTCAGAAAACACCGTTGCTGTTAGCTAAGACGAGAAGGAAGTCTTACTTTGCATCTAGACGTAGAATTAAATGCACGCTAAGAAATGCAATAATATATCTTCTTTATTTATAAGGAGTCAATAGATTATTGGTTTGTAAAATAGGATAGATCATCTGGAAAGCCAGGAGGCTGATCTCTGTTGGGCATCTGAGAGTGTGGGGACATCTACAGAGACACAGGAAGTAAAGGTCCTGGTTCTCAGAGACACGGAACTGAATGTAGAGAGCTTTTCAAGCCTAGGAAGATGTATTTCTATCAGACCTGAGCAAGCACAGCCTCTAGTGGTTCTCAACCTGTGGACCATGACCCCTTTGGGAGACAAATGACATTTTCACAAGGATCACCTAAGACCATTGGAAATATCAGATATGTACATTATGATTCATAACAGTAGCATTATTACAGCTATGAAATAGCAACAGAAATAATTTCATGGTTGGAGGGTGTGTCACCATAACATCTTAAAGGGACACAGCACTAGGAAGGTTGAGAACCAGTACTCTACAAGAACATTGCAGGGTAGTATTCCCTAGAACAGTAAAAACCTCCACACTCAGGTGCACAGGGAATTTATGTGGTAGGGGAGACTTGGTCAAGAAGATGGATCTTGAGCTATCTTGCCAGCCCCTTTGAGAAAAGTGCCTACAGAGCTTCAGCTCGTAGTCTTTTTCCAGGATCTGCCTCCTACATATGCTTTGTTGTTGCTGTTGTTGTTGTTGTTTTACATAAGCTTGTTGGTGACTCTAGACACTGTATTCGTGTCTGTCCCTGTAAAACCTTGTCGACAGACAGACTGGCCAGGTTTGATGGTGACTTCTAGGACTGTCTCTGGCACTCTCTTGGCCCTTTTTTTCTGTAGCTTCTAGACAAACTCAGGTTAGTTGGAACATAATTGTCCAAGACCCAGAGTCCAGCTCGAGTGTATGATGTCATCTCCTTCCTCTGTGCTGTGACGCAACATGGGAAGAGAATGGGCAGGGAGACATGGATGGTAGGGTGGGTTAGGGACTGTGACCATCACCTTGGGTGTCTTATTACAGAGAGCTGAGAGTTTGCCTATACTGTCAGAGAGCACAGGGGGTCATGATTTTCTGATGAGAAGAGATTGGTAGCCTCAGGCTTTGTCTCTGACAGAGGCTCAAGTATTAGGCCAACAGACCTTTGCAACAATCCAAAGGACTCCAGTTTTTTTTTTTCTGCCTTTGATGGGAGCTGCTATTGTGTTGCTGTTTTTGAGGGCTGAGGATCAAACCCAGGGCCTTGTGTGTGACATCCAAGCACTAACCACTGAGCTCCAGCTCCAGCCCAGCTGCTCCTGGACACAGCCAGGGTCTGGGCTTTTCTGCAATCCCAGAATGGTCATTGCCAGCCTCTTCGCTCTTAGCCCATCTTTTTGTAAACATGATATAAAGCAATCAGTTAGCTGTCACATTCCAGAAGTCCCTTCCCGAGGTCACATAACTTTGAGAGTGCTCATTCTAATTAGAGCCCATCTGCAGGAAAGCTGAGGCCTTCACTTGTTTTTCCTGCCTGTCCTAACCTTTCTCTCTCTGACTCCCTGCAAACGCCATGCCTTCCAGTTGGGCTAAGCTAATAGCTGCTCCTGAACACAGCTAGGGTCTGGGCTTTTCTGCAACCAGAATGTCCTTCCTTCCATCTCTGCTTGATGAAAACCTATCAGCCCTCGAGGGCTTAGCTCATGGTCACATCTTGTCTGAACTCAGTTCTCCATGCCTGCCCTGGTGAGGTCTCTTTCCATATTGGGCTCATGGTCCTTACCACCATCCCTGCCCTGTGCTGTTGCTATGTCTATGGATTGCATCAGGCAGGGACATAAAGTTATAGCACCTTGGTCTCATTATCAGGGTCTGAGCCTAGCAGGCCCTCTTCTCTGGGAATCATGGATCTATATAAAATGAGACTATTCTTCTTAGGTTGAGAAAAGTTGCACCCAGAAAAAGAGGAAGGGACAAAGGAAGAAAGGAAGGAAGGAAGGAAGGAAGGAAGGAAGGAAGGAAGGAAGGAAGGGAGGGAGGGGGGAGGGAGGGGGGAGGGAGGGAAGGAGGGAGGGAGGAAGGAAAATCTATTGAAAGTAAATTGGCAACAGGGGCTGGAGAGGCGGCCAGGAGTGCTTGCTTATCTTGCAGAAGGCTCAGGTTCGGTTCCCAGCAGCCAAGTCAGATGGCTCACAACCACCTCTAACTCCAATTTCAGGGGCTCAAGTGCCCTCTGGCTTCCACAGTAGAAGCATGTGATGCACACGAAGGTGAAAAGGCACACACCTGTGTAAATAATAAATAAATCTAAAAAGGAAGAAAGCTGAAAATGAGCCAACTTACTAACCACTTAGAATAAAACATCCCCAAACCAAATTTATAGGGAACCAAGACCCATTGGCTGAATGGCTGGGGACGGAAACTGAAGCTGAATCTATGGCCATCCTGTATTGTCACCATGGACTTCCCACTGTCGTGTGATCAAGAATCCCCTGACCTTGAGAAGGCTGGAAGTAGCCATGATGTTTATGGACAAGAGAAGCAAAGTAGCAACTAAATTAACTATCAGGCTTTTTCCCCTGAGCCAGGCACCAGAACAGTGCCTCTGTGCATGCCCTGCAAGCACCACTCTGCCACTGAGCTGTGCCCCCAGCCGCACTAAATCTTGACAAAGTGGTGAGTGCGTGCTAAAGTTTGAAGCAGAGACTGAGTCAGATTTTGATGGAAAGGATATCAAAATCCTAGAAGAAGCAAATGAGCCAAACAAAAGGATCATACACGTATTTCTATATATTATATGTTAGTATATCTCTCACTTTTAAATTATTGTTCAATGTTCTCCATTTGCTAATTCATACCTTTAAAGTTTTTTAATCTTTATTTTCACTGTATGCATGCAGCTATTTTACCAACATGTATGTTTGTGCACTATGTGTGTGCAGTGCCTACAGAGGCCAGAAAGGAGCATTGGATCCCTTGGAACTGAAGTTTCAGGTGGTTCTGAGCTGTCACGTAGATGCTGGAAGTCAAACTGAAGTCCTCTGTAAGAGCAGTGCTCTTAGGCAGTGAACCATTTCCCAGCCCCTCGCATGTGTTTTTTAATGTGCTTGTGTGCACGCATGTTTCCAGGCATGTGTGCCTGTGCATGGTGGGCAGGGGACAGCTTCAGAGGTTATGCTAAGACTCCATCCTCCTCCTTTGAGGCAGGATTTCTCTTCACCTGGGACTCACTAATGAGACTGGCTAGAGAGCCCAGGGGATCTACCTGTCTCTATCTCTCCAGCAGTAGAATTCCAAGTGTGTGCCTCCACTCTGCATTTTATGTGGGTCTGGGCGGGGAGGCTTCTCATCTTTGTAAGGGAAGTAGTTTTACCAACTGAACCATGGACCTAGCTCATGAGCAGCTGTTTTTAATTAAATTCTGGACACCCTGGTTTGTTCAAATGCAGTTTTCAAATATCTCTTCCATTTACATGTTGTTAGCAAAGTCTCAGGGCTGCAGGTCTGGGGTGAGCATATTACCCGAGTTTCAAAGACTATTTAGGACTCTGTTATATCTGTCACAGGTCCAAATCTCTCCTTGTTTTTGTTTTTGTTTTGTTTTATTTTTGTTTCCTGCCCCTTTACTGGATCCAAAGAAAAGGTATCATTTATTATTTGATGGTACGGTGGTAGGAGTCAAACTCAGGACCTTGCAAATGCCGAAGAAGGCCTCTCCAAACGCCTTGCCTTTCAACACCACCCTGTGCAAATGGTATCCCTTTTTTATAAAATCCCACTGTGTTTCCCTCCAAAACCCCTTCATGAGGGCTTGGGCAATGACCTGGTCATCGAGGTACTTGACACATAAGCACACGGACCTGAGTTCCATCCCCAGCACCAACATAAACCCCTGGAGTGATGGCAGAAACCTATAATCCCAGACACGGGGAGCAGAGATAAGAGGATCTTTGGGACTTGCTGGGCAGCCAATCTATCTAATCTTCTCAAAAAATAAGGCATAGAGCAACTAAGGAAAGCACCCAACATCAATCTCTGAACTCAAACCCGTGTGAACAAGCACACAAATCCATACAAACACACAAAAACAAACAAGCAAACAAAAGCCTCTTCATGAACATCTCTGGTGATCTTGGCTATGATGACATATGACAGTGTGTCTGTCACATCGGCAACCTACAAATAAGTCCAAATTGTGTGATCATTCTTTCTCATGGTCCACCCACCAAGAGCACAAAACGTTCTGGGAATCTACAGTCATTCAAGGTCAGTAGTTCAAAGATGTTCGTGGTGGTCAGAGCAGACTTTTGTGTGGGAAGTGGGTGTGGCCGCAGGCCCGTGAAACCCCACTTGTTTACTGCCTTGCTGGAGCATGCGCAGTGAGGCTGCATGCGTGGGCTGCCTGCCAGGCGGGACTGTTCCTTGTGATCCGGACCTGTAGCCTATCTGTGAACTACCTAAGCTCATGCCTGGAGCGTGTGTGAATTCTGATTGGATGAGGTGGGGTGGAGCTAGAAGGAGGTGAGTGGGCGCAAGTAGTGAGTTGTTTTTTAGCCCTTGCCCTAGGTAGAAGCCAGTAGTAGTGAAGAGAGTAGGTTTTGCCCTTGCTGTGATTAGAAGTAGAGTAAGAGAAGCTGTTGCAATAGGAGTAGTTTAGCCCTTGCCCTAAGAAGATGCTGCTGGGGAAGAGAGCTGTAAAAGGAAAAGCCCGAAGTAAAGTTGCTGCGTGAACCCGACTTGGTGTCTGTGTCGTTCGTGTCGCCTCCGGCTCGGAGGACCAACGACACTTTTGCTTTGGAGACAGACAAAAGGAAGAAGATCTGGGAGAGCCATGTGGAAGATCTTTCCACAGCCCAGAGTCAGCGAAGGTGTTTCTTCATCTGCACCAGTTAACTTTCCCTGCAACAAATTAGTGACTTAGAGCGTGAGAGGCACACTTTAGTCTTCAGTTCTAGAGCTTATGGAGGTGGGAGCAGGCAGTGGGCAGGGGTTCCTGACATTTTGCTGCATCTGCGCAGTCAAGGACCCTCAGGCATGTGTTACCTTCAAGGTCTGGGCCCCATGGCTTGCTACCACCCACCAGCCAGATCTCTAACCATAATTGTATCCCAAACTGCCACCAGCTAAAGACCCAGAGTTCAAGCACATAAGCTCAAACCCTATGGTTGAGAAGCCAGCACGGTCATGACATGTCCTGCTCAGCAAACAGGGACCTTATGGGGCAGCAGGCTTAGTATTGATGCCAGGCCTTCCTGCCAACATCCTGGCATTTGAAATGAATCGTTGTTGGAGAATCCTGCTATTAAGATTGCAGCCCCTTTTCTCAGTAGGGCCTCCATTTTTCTGCCTGACCTGGTCTGGAAAGTGTCCCTGAGCACAGGTGCCTGGCCTTGTCTGAAAAATGACCTTGTGCATAACTCAGCACGGAAGTTCCACTCTGGGATAACCTGCATGATAATTAGGCACTGTATTGTGATCCATCAACCCTTCCTGCCCACATGCTAATTAGGTATGATGTTGTGACCAATGAGTCCTTTCTATCCATACCACTAGAAGCTATTATAAACCCTGTCCCCGGAACAATAAACCAGTGTTGTCTCACTGCAGCTGTCTCCAGAAGTCCTTCTGTCACACTCATAACCTCCAGAACCCCACTCATGGCTTCTGTTTCCTTTGTCCTTGAAGGTGGTGGCCAATGACCCCCCCAAGGAGAAGGGAGACCCACAAAGTGACTTGTTCTAATATTCATACTCAGTGTTGGGTCATCTTCATTTGCACAAAGGATGCTGCTATTGATGCTCCATCTTCCCATTGACCGGTAGACATGTGAGACTTTCTAATGAGCATCAGTTTCAAGGATATCACCAATACTATACAAGGTTTTGCAAAGGATCTGTGCATCCTGTGGGCTCAGCCATCTTCCTGTGTTTATTCATGGTAGAAAACTGTCCTGTGAGTAGAGTGCATCAGTAGTATCTCTCTGTGCCACCGTCATCACTTAGGGTTTGTGGCCAAGGCCATGTGAATATTCTCTCTTACTAGTATAGGGAGAGACGCCAAAGTCGGTGATCCAGAGGCATCAACATCAGCCCTTGCATCGATTTTTAGCTCTTTTCCATTTCTTCCTGTGCCATTCCGCTCTTCACCCTCTTCACAAAGCTACTGTTGTTCCTGCCTCCTCCAAGAACTAAGAATGCCAAAGAGTATTTCCTCCAGGGGACATGGAAGGTTGGACGTCCACCTTCTCTTCCCCCAACCACTGCAGGAATATAGCATGGCAAGCCTCTCTGATTCGGCAGGGAGAATTTAACTTCTTGACTGTAGTGAGGATCAACCCTAGGGCATCGTGCAGGTGGGGAGAGGGTTCTAATCCTTCCTGCAGCCCAAACCTTGAGATTCTTTCCTTTTCAGTTGTGGTAAATATGTCACCAACATAAAGCAATGTAGTGGTGAGAATTACTAAATCTGGGTGTTGTTCTTGTTCCATAAGCTCCTAAAATTGAAGTCAGCCAAAGGATTTATTCTGACATTTTATTTCTCCATCACAGTTTATAGATGGGGAAACTTTGCACCCTCAGATTTCTTTTTCTTGCGTGTTTACATATGCCGAAATAGGTACCGTACACCCTAAACCACAAAGTCTCTCCAGATTACTTGTGGGGAGATATTTTATGACGAGACCAGAGACTCTGTGTTATGCCAAAGCCCCCCACATGAATATAATAAACGCAATGTACTAGAGCAGGTTGGATTCATCATCCATCAGATTCAGCCAAGGAAGGCCGCCACTAGAAAAGGAGGCAGCAAGTCTTGGCGTGAAGCAAGGGATGATTACCACCAGTTATAACTTATGTTACCCCGAAAGCTGATCAAACTCCAGGCCCGTAGCCAGTTGATTGATTCTGTGCACAAACGCTTCATTGGCCTGACCTGCTACTAAATGAGAACTCTTCTTAAGGTAAGAGTCCCGCTCTTAGTAGGAGGATCTGGGACAGTCTTAACAAAGACCTGACACTACCAAACTGGCTGAAACTAAGCCAGATCTGGCAGCAGGGGTGGTCCTGAAGTGTAGACAGCATTCTTTCATGAGCCAAGTTTCTAGGTAAACATGAAGTAAGTGAGACATTATTGGAAGGGTTTTTTCGTTTTTGTTTTTGTTTTTGTGTTTTCTTTTTCTTTTCAAACAACTGTGGGGCTAGCAGGGAACCACCACCTGGAAGGCCAAGAAGTTTTGATGCCATTCTCAGTGAAATTTAAAAATAATCATAATCTACAGCTGGTATGGTGGCCCATGCATATACTCACTGCTCTCAGAATGGTGTGGCAGAAGAATCATGGGCTTGGGGCCAGCCTGGGCTACAGAGCAAGACTAGGCCACACACACACACACACACACACACACACACACACCCCACAACTCCTTATCATTTCTGTTGGCAGCTCTGGAATTTGAATGGCTGTTCAACGATTGGCAAATGGTATGGAGAGGCCAGGCCTTTCGAGCCTACATTGATCATCAGCCTTTGCTCAAGGGCAGTCTGTGAGAAGGGTTAGGGTCATGTGCTAGGCGGCTCTCTTCATCTAAGGGCATTTCTTGAGTGCACAGTCTAAGAGGGACATGACAGCATCTCCTGTGACCTCCTGGACATTGTAAGGCAGAGTCTAATACATAAACAGGACAGATACCACATTGGCTACCATTGGTTCATCTTGCGATCATCTCAGAGGGGAGTATGCGGAGGAATTTGACATCAGCTCTTTGTGAGCTCACTTCACTCAGTTTGACCTCAACACATCAACACATCAACACACAGGATGGCAAAAACGGGGTTCCAGTACGAGTGAGGAGTCAGCCTGGAACAAGGCAGGGTTAGACGCTGAGAAAGATGGCTTCTACTGCTGTGGCTGAGCCTGAGGGGGGGTGGGGAAGCAGGCACAGACCCCATGGGGGAAATGCTCAAAAGCCTGAGGTTTAGAGCTCTAGTGTGCAGCCAGCTAAAGGGTCTATACAAGACTATCTAACTCCTTTTCAGGGCGCCTCTAGCAATGAATATCATTCTAGCAACTTTTATTCATTTGTTAGATATTTTCAAGTTGATTTATTGTATGGTGCCCAGTGTGAGAAACTTCCTTTATTGCTGTCACAAAAATACCTAACCCTCCCCTCAAACAAACAAACAAACAAACAAACCTTAAAGAAACAAGAAGTAATTGGGCTTATGGTTTGGTCTGTTGATCATGGTGAGAAAGACCTGTAGTGGTGCTAAAGCCACGACAGAGAGTGTGAGGTAGTTGGTTATATTGCACCAGCAGTTAGGGGAAGAATTGGGTGAAAACCGGGTTCACTTTCTACAGCCTACTTCCAGCAACTCAACCCCACTTCCTGAATGTTCCAAATAATAACTAGGAACCAAGCGTTCAAATGCATGATCCCGTAAGGGCCATTTTACATGCAAACCATCTCAAAGCCTAGAGCTAGAGTCCAGGAATTCAAAAACTGAAGCACAGTTTCTGCCTTTGAAGTACCCAGCGCTGGTTGGGGAGACAATAAAAAAGGACCTCGGAATGAATGATGGTTGCCAGGTTCATCAGGTACCCAGAGAACACGGTAAGGGGATAGGGTGGGAAAAGGTTCTTGCCTGCCTGTATTTGTCAACTGATTTCTGCAACAGTCCGCTCAAGGTCTTTCTTTCTTTCTTTCTTTCTTTCTTTCTTTCTTTCTTTCTTTCTTTCTTTCTTTCTGTCTGTCTGTCTCTCTCTCTTCCTTTCCTTTCTTTTTTTATTTTTTATTTTTGAGTTTGACAGATGAACCTGGAATTTAAACTCAAGATCTGGCTAGAGATGCCTGGCTTTCCTTTGAGGAGAAACGGATTTACACGCTGCTCTAAAGGGCCGTAACTGTAGTCAATGATTAAGCAATGTCCCAGGAATATAACCCAAAGGCTGCCATCAGTGTGCAGGACTCTGAAGACTGCTGAGACAGAGCATAGCTCTCTTGTTCTCTCTTTCTCAGTCCTCGCTCATTCTCTCTGATGTCGGCTTAAGGTGCAGTTGTTATGGTGCAGCTCAGGCGTGAACGCCCGCGCTGGGGTTCCGGTTGAAAGGTGTGTTTCCGGTTCCGGTTGAAAGGTGTGTTTCCGGTTCCGGTTGAAAGGTGTGTTTCCTGGCTCCCGCAGTTCTTGTTTTGGAGTATGCAGCCCCATGGTTGGCTAGTCCCTTCTTTTGACCTCACACCAGTTAGGTGGACCCAGCTCAGTCTCTGGTGCCCGAGGACCAGTTTCCTTGGGCTGGTACCCCGTACAAGCCTCAGAGCTCACTGCTCTTCTTACAGAGAACACCCCTGGGAGCCCAAGAGCATGCTGGGTGGACCAGCAAATGCAGGACCATGCTTTTTCTTAAGTGTTTTAAAAGAACCTTCCCTATTTCTGTGTTTGATTCAGTTCAGGCATTTTCTCCTTTTAACCGAAGTCCACAGAGGAAGGTCGCCAGGACTTGTCATGATCGTGAGGACTGATGTTCCGGCTTGGCTCTGACAGCAGCATCTTAGAGTGTCCTGTGGCTTTCTCGTTTTAGAGAAAATATCTTTTCTCGTGTCCTACACCTGATCGTACTCACCTTTTTTTTTTTTTTTTTTTTTTTTGGACTGGCTCTGAGGCTGCTTTCACGGACTCTATTTCTTTTAATTCACCTGATCTTCCACATCTGTCTCCCATGAAATTCCATTACCTCCCGAACGAATGAATTCATAAACATGTATCTAGGCTAGCTCCTTTCTGCATGTAGCTAAAATGGGATGGCTAACCTCCACCCACTTCTGCGCAGTTGGTGCCTAGAACCCCTCTCTCACCTGCTCCCCTCCCTCACCTGCTCCCCTCCCTCACCTGCTCCCCTCCCTCACCTGCTCCCCTCCCTCACCTGCTCCCCCTCTCTCACCTGCTCCCCTCCCTCACCTGCTCCCCTCCCTCACCTGCTCCCCTCTCTCACCTGCTCCCCTCTCTCACCTGCTCCCCCTCTCTCACCTGCTCCCCTCTCTCACCTGCTCCCCTCCCTCACCTGCTCCCCTCTCTCACCTGCTCCCCTCTCTCACCTGCTCCCCTCCCTCACCTGCTCCCCTCTCTCACCTGCTCCCCTCTCTCACCTGCTCCCCTCCCTCACCTGCTCCCCTCTCACCTGCTCCCCTCCCTCACCTGATCCCCCTCTCTCACTAGCTCCTGCTCCCTCACCTGCTCCCCTCCCTCTCCTGCTCCCCCCTCTCTCACTTGCTCCCCTCCCTCACCTGCTCCCCTCTCACCTGCTCCCCTCCCTCACCTGATCCCCCTCTCTCACTAGCTCCCGCTCCCTCACCTGATCCCCTCCCTCACCTGATCCCCCTCTCTCACCTGCTCCCCTCCCTCACCTGCTCCCCCTCTCTCACCAGCTCCCCCTCCTTCACCTGCTCCCCTCCCTCACCTGATCCCCCTCTCTCACCTGCTCCCCTCCCTCACCTGCTCCCTCAGTTCTGTACACACTGCTGGGAACTGAGGTGGAGGAAGGAAGGACAGCTTGTCTGAAACCTCCTGAAATCTCCATCATTGGCAGCTTCACTGGATAGCTAGAATGGTGACCCAGAAAATCTGTGACAATGCATATTTTTACCTCCACAGCATGTTGGGAGAGTGCAAGTACGTTACACTTACGTTAGTCAACAGACACTGGAGAGTTAATTAGTGCACACCACACACACACACACTGTGGACAGGCAGAGAGGATGTAAACACATCTGTTTCTTTTTTAACATACCTGGTGTGTACTACAGTGTCTCACCGAAATATGGAAGTGTCTCCTGCCTGAGAAGGCGCTCAGAGGGTTCTGTGCTTGCTGTACAATCAGGAGGAACTGAATTTGGATCCCCAGCACCCACATAAAAGCCAGGCACAGTGGCAGGCAGGTTGGTCTTGGGCACTTGATGGACAGCCAGTGTGGCTGAAGCATGAATCTCCAAGCTTGGTGAGAGACTCTGTCTTTAAAAAAAAAAAGATGGAGAGTGATAGACACCCACCACTAACCTCTGACCTCTCATGTAGGAGTACACACACTCGAGCACGCACGCATGTGCGCGCGCGCACACACACACACACACACACACACACACACACACACACACACACGCACGCACACACTACACCTTCAAAAATTAGAAAAATACATGTATGTGTCCCAGCTATGTCTGAGGCCTCCGTAGTCTCTTGCTTTTTGTCCTCTGACAGACTGTGCTTCTGTCCTTATCACTGTCCGCTCTTTAGTGAGGACAGAGAGCTGCCCTAGTCCGTGGGCACAGAGATCCACACTTAGAGAGCAGCTTGACACTACGCGTGTTAAGTCATAGTAGGCAGTTCACCCCTAGGGCCAGTGAACTCCTCTTGAGCTGGCCAGACTTTGAGGACAGCATGACTTTTCTCCTGTGGAGCTGGCAGGAAGCCTGTTTTTTTAATATATATAAAATATTGTTTTATCCTTTGAAATTGTCAATCCTATTTATCTCTTGCTCCTCCATCCCCCACTTCCCAAATGTCCCTTCAACTTTTTGTGTGCTTTTTTTTCTTAACAACCCAAGTCCAAGTGTCTGCACATTTACTTTAAAAATAACTTTAAGAAGAAAGGTGTTATAAAATCATTTGTTATTCTCTTAGACCCCTCCCTAGGCCATAGTGCTCAATAAATGTTAATTTGTTATGTATTGCTGTTTAAAAAGACCCAATAGCTAACACTTCATTTCCTCATTGAATGCTGAATTGATTGAGAGATCCAAGCCTAGAAATGGAGGTGAACTTGTCACCTTTGTCACTAATAATATGGTGCTATGGAGCGTGCTTTCTATCTTCGAACACATGACTGCCTTGTGCAGAATACCAGTAGATGGCCTTATCTAGACACAGGTGACAATGGGTGACAATGGGCTGAGGCCAGTCTGTCCCTGAGTAGATACTCTGTAGACAATGCCACCACAGCAGAGGTGACCAAAGGCTGTTAGCGTTTCACTCCTATCTGGTTATCAGAGACATTTTCAGACACACTGATCACAATGAATTCATGAACTTCCAACCCCAAGAGTCAACACATGTGTCTCTGCTGGAAGGCTGGTCTCTAGAAGCCACCACCTACCTCACCTGGCAGCACAGGTGTTTGGAAATTTCTAGACATCATCTCCTCCCCACAGCTGAGGTGTCTTCTAACCTATGAACATAGGTGAAGGGTATACATACTACAGATTCCTGCCCCTGCTCAGGCTACTGCCTCTAAAGTTCCCCTCAAAACTCAGCCAAAGTTCTCTATGGGAGTCCCTTCCTTGCTCTGCTCTCTAGTCCCCAGAAACATTTCCACCCAAATTCTCCTCAGGGAAGCTCAATCTAATGTCAAAACATACTCTGCTCTTGTCTAGGGCTATTTACATTTTCCTCTTATTTTCAATTGTTTTCCTACGTTTGGTTGTTTGTTGTCGTAAATGTTTCCATGGCAACGTGAGCTGAGCTCTGACACAGTTCCTGTTCTTCATATTATACGTTTACACGTGGAAGGACAAGGCTGTGCACATCCACACACTCACACACATGCACGCATACACACACTATTGATTTTCAAAAAAACTAACTGGACATACTGAAACTATAGCAAAAAAGACACGTATTTATCATGCAAATGATGTGCTGCATATTCACAGAACTGTAAGGTTATTTTCTGAATACAAAACCACATCATATACATTTATAAAGACCTCAGAGAAAATTTGGGCTGATATGAATATTGTATGAAATTATTATATAGGATTGAAAAGGCACGCTCTTAGAAACATCTTATTGTTAAAGTTGCTTTTGAGAATTGTTAACTAGTGAATAATTAAAATGCTGTTGGAATAGATTCAAGGCCCATTCGTTTAGATTCAGATTTTTTTTTAATTGTAAGAAATCTATGACTGCCAACAAGGGCAATTAATACACTTTTATTTGCATGCTAAAACAATTCACTGTGAGTCCCAAGATGTACGTTTTTCTGGATTATACAATTTAGCTTTCATGTTCACATTGGAAGTGTGATTATAACAATAAGCAGATTCAGCAATGGAAACCAGGGAAACAATGCATCAATACAGTAGCCTACATCATGAGTTGTCACTTATCAGATAGAGTCTGCAGGTCTTTCACCCCGTATCTGGACCTTGATGTATTTGTACCTATTATACAGTTTATATTTCTGCTCTCTTGGAATGAGTTGATGTATGAATTTTAAGCAATTCCTTTGGTTGGTTGGTTTGTTTTTTGGGGGGGTTTGTCCACTTAACTGGTTGTTTGTTGAAAGCAACTCACCTGACCCATCACCATACTGGCCACTATCTGACCCTTCTGAGGACAGCATTGGTTAGTGTCTTAGTTTGGGTTTCATTGTTGTGAAGAGACACAATGACCTAGGCAACTCTTTGTTTGTTTGTTTGTTTGTTTGTTTGTTTGAGACAGGGTTTCTCTGTATAGCCCTGGCTGTCCTGGAACTCACTTTGTAGACCAGGCTAGCCTCGAACTCAGAAATCTGCCTGCCTCTGCCTCCAAGATGCTGGGATTAAAGGCGTGCGCCACCCCCCACCCCACCCCCAGCGACCTAGGCAACTCTTAAAAAGGCAAACATTTCATTGGGACTGGCTTACAGTTTCAGAGGTTTAGTTCATTGTCATCATGGCAACCAGGAGGAGACTGGATTCCACAATGGCTGGAGCTTAAGCATAGGAAACCTCAAAGTCCACCTCCATGGTGACACACTTCCTCCAACAAGACCACACCTCCTCATACTGCCACTTCTGTGGTCTGCCCAAGCATTCAAACACACGAGTCTATTGGGGTGGGGTAGAGGTCAAACCTACTCAAACCACCACAGTTAGTCTAAGCCTCACTCCACCATCTCATTCCCGTGTCCCGTGCCTCTGCATCTAGAGGACACAGCTGTGCTAGCAGACATCCTGTCCTCTGTGTTCTGCAAAGCCCTTGGGAAAGGCTGGCCCTGTTCTAGGGACCCTTTCCATTCCTGACTTGACTCACATCTTTCCTTACACCTTCTCATGGTGTCCTTTCGCTCTACATCCTCTGTGTACTACTTTTCTGGGTGACTCTCCCAGACATATTCCTGCCAACATCTCAGTTCCATGCAGCGGTGGCAGTGAGGTGTAGTCACCTGAACCGGAGTGTTCCCAAGGGTTCACACGGAAAACACTTGACCTGTAACATGGTGCTATTGGGAGGAAGTGGCATCTTTAAGAGTTGGAGCCTTATGGGATATCCGTGGGCGGTTGATAATGTAGGCACATAGGGAATTGTGGGAACCTGTTCTTTCTTCTTCCCTCTCTTTCTCTTCTGAGTCATGACGAGATTTTGTACCTCTGCATCGTATTCCATGGTGTGCTGCCTTACCATAGGCCCAAAGTAACAGGACCAATGGATCTTGGATCGAAGCTATTAAAGTCTTAATCCAAAATAGCTCCTTTTTCTTTTTAAGTTGTTCATCTGGGTACTTGTTATATAACATGAAAATGACTACAAGGAGGAGAACTCCATTCATGGCCTACAGTATCATGCCACTCAGGAAGAATATTGTTACTTTTTACAATGGAGATGTTACTTCTGAAAGATACATCTGGCTAGATAGATATACTTTACCTACAAGTGGCATGATCAACAGTAACTATAATAATTTTCATCACTCTATCCAGAGTACTTGTATTTTAAAAGTAAAGTCAAACAGTATTCCATCTTATACTTAAATACAATATCTAAATTTTTGATTATTAAATTAATCCAAAGCCTCAAGAAATATTTAAATTTCTTTGTCCCAACATCAAAGCAAATTTTGAGCAAATATACACAAGAAAATTGAAGAATATTGAAAACAGCCATTAAACTTTTCATACATCTTGAAGTGACTTTTTTCTTTTTTTTTCAGATGATTGTAGATGCTAATTGGTAATGTGTTGTTAGTATTACAGACCATAGACTCTTTTGAACCGAAACATCTTTCAATAAATCCCTCAAGATATATATATATTCATTTTGGTGAAATTAAGAGGCTGATGATTTAATATTTAATTATTTATTTAGCAAAGGCATGAGTGTGTAAATGTCTGTATCGTGTGCGTTTGAGAGCATGTGCATGTGGAGGGCAGAGGTGAACAGAGGTTGTCTTCCTCACCTTAGTCTCTCACTGAACCTGGATCTCACCATCTTGGCTGCACTAGCTCGGTGGTGGAAGCAGGTGGGGTGAGTCTGAAGAAGCAGAGCACTACACTTGGCTTTATACGTGGGTGCTGGGGATCCACACTCAAGTCCTAACGCTCGTGAGGCAAGCACCCGGATGACTGAGCCAGCTCCTGGCTCATCTTAATTCTTTGCACATATAACAGCAGATACATTGGGCTTTGCTATCTACGTGATTCACTGCTGGACAGTTAAGTCTGCCAACTTTCCCGTAAGATACTGACTGTCATATAACGTCTAGGAAAGTCCACTTGATTAATGACTCAAGACACTAACCCTTCTATTTCCCAGTGGAAGCCACGGGACAGCCACCTCCTCTTCCTAGTGCCTCGGACTCCTCTTTTGCAAAAAAGCTTGTCGATCAACTAGCTGTCCACACAGGCTTCCAGCTGGTAAAGTCTTTCTAAGAGTCACATGAAAGTTTGGTCCCAGCACTAAACCTTAAGGCGAGGAAGCTCAAGGGCAGGTTTCCTCTTGGGACAGGCGAACAATATTTGGAACCCAAGCTGTGACATGAAAAGGACAGACATTCCTTCAACCTAATATTTCCTCTGTAGCCTGGAGGGTACACACATTACAGTCCGGGTGCACGTGAAGAGAAGCAGGCAGCCTCTCGGGGTACATCCTGTCCCATTTATAATAACTCTGAAACCTTCAAGGGTTCGGCTTTTGGGTTGTATTCCATTCTGACAAATCACTCAGAAGGCTGCCAGAGATAATAATCTCCCCTGAGGAAACACATATTTCGAATGGCTGCTTTCTTCTTACACTGAAAGGTTGGAGCGTGAGTTTAGCGTAATGTCTTTTCCTAACTCTACCTCTGAAAGTTAGCCCAGATATTAATGGAAACAACTTTCTAGCAGTTAGTTTCATGCTGGCATGGCATCAGAACGTTTTTTTTTTTTTTTTTTTTTTTTTTTTTTTTTTTTTTTTAAGAAATGGATCTACTGTTCTGTTCAGGCCTGCCTGGAACTCACTGCTAACCCAGCATGGTCTAAACTGTGGCCCTTCCTCGAACAGCATCCTGAGATCTGAGCTCTCAGGTGCGTGCTGCCACACCCAGATCTGACTCACACTGCTTTTTCTTGAAGAGTTTGGGATGTAGTTCCATTCAGCTTGTCTAGCATGGGCAAGTTTCTTCTTCCAATCCCCAGTGTGTAGAGCAACACAAACCAAAATCAGCTGTTGCTGTTAAGAAACACAAAAACCCTTGTCAGTTAACCATGAGCTTTCAACATAGCAGGGAGTTATTTCTACACAGCCTCCACCATCTCTGTGAAAATCAACAAGAACTCTCAAATGCTACTGAGCTACTGAGCTATATATCAAACTGCTAATCCATTGCAGCAAAAAGTGGCAAAGGCCCATGGACCCACAATCCTAACTAAATATCTCTCATTGTAAAGAGATTTCCTGGGACCAGATATTCATCAACTTCCTGCCTTCAGAGACTAAGAGAACTCTTACAATGATCCCAAGAGGTATGTTCTATTTTTACCCCCTGTTAGAAGTAGAAAAACACACATGTTAAATAACTTATCTAAAACGATGCAGCTGGCAAGTGGGAGATGCAGGTTTTGAACCATTTTTGGTGCTGCTTGCTGTCAACATTGATCTCAACAGTCATACTGAAACCATTGTTTGTATTGTTACCAAATGGGACTGTTGTCAATTCCCTATATGGGTTTTGAGTAGATATTTGTTCACGTCTCCCCGGGAAGAGTGTTACACAGTAACAGGTAAATGAGAAGTGTCCTTCTTGGGACACTGAGTGAAAAACCAAAATTACAAAAGATAGACTATAGTGGTGGCAAGGTCTGGGGGTTGGGAGTTGGGGGTTGGGGAGGAGCACTGGAAATTACAAAAGGTAACAAGATAGCTGAAAATATTAGGAAAAATAGGTTATGGCCACAGCTCTAGCACTTGAGAACTGGAGTTGTTAGAAGAAAACAGCAAAACACCTGAAAATGTCGATTCAGGCCAGAACTTTCCGAAAAGAATCCTAACACAAACCATGGAAACAGTCACAGGAATTGACCAATGTAGTTGCATTAAATTAAAAAGTTTCTGCATATACAGGTTGTGGAATCAGCCTAGATGTCAACCAACAAAGGATTGGATATGGGAAATGTGATTTTATATACACAACGATTTTTCATTCAGATGTAAAGAAGAACAAAGTAGTATCATTCGTAGGAAAATGAATGGAGTTAGTGAGCTACATGTTAAATGAAATAAGCCAGACAGAGGAAGGCAAATATTGCATGTTTTACTGAATATGTGTACTCTATATTTAAAACACACACACAAATTATAAACAAAAACCTGAAATAACTTTCTTCTAGGGTCTAAACATGATGATGCCAAGAAATTTTAATTGAAGTAACATAAACTCTTGACACAAAGGTACTAAAAAACTACCATTGGGCTGGGCATGATGGAATATGCCTTTAATCCCAGCACTGGAGGCAGAGGCAGTGGATCTCTGACTTCCAAGGTCTACAGAGCAAGTTCTAGGATAGCCAGGGCTACATAGAGAAACTCTGTCTTGGAAAAACAAAAGAATTATTGACTCACATTTAAAGACCACTTCAACTATTTTATCTGTTAGCCTTCGGAGTCATGAGATTTCTAGGTTAGGATTCCTGTCCAGGTTATGGCCTTCAACTATTTTATCTGTTAGCCTTTGGAGTCACAAGATTCCTGGGTTAGGATCCCTGCCCAGATTATGGCGTGTGTAACCTGAGGCAAAACCTTGGCTTCTTTGGCATGCCATTTCCTTGTTGTCAGTTGGAAATGACATACAGTTACATGGCACAGATGAGGTTAGTACCTGCTGATGCCAAAGTGCTGGTGACATCCAGTCTGTGGGAAGACTCTGGTGCTAGCTCTCCCCACCTGTGGGCATTCATGCATTTCTCAGATTGTCACCTGTGAGACAGCCATGGAAAGAAGTCATGGTTTGTCAACACGGGGAGGAAAACATTGGCTGAGGGCCCTTTGAATGATGGCCGTCTAGCTGTGGTTCTAGCTCGCTTTCATCTCTCTGTAGGAGGCTGAAACATGACTGTGGGAGTCAGGAGCCTCACTAGCACTACCTCTGCTGGAGCCATCAGGAGCAAGAGGGGAATTTGGTGATCAGCTTGGGCTTGAGATTCTATGCTGGGGGGCAGGGAGTGGGGACATAGGGATCCGGAGAGATGAGTAGGTGATGACACGCTGGATGGCTTTGAGCTGTTATTTATAGCTCAGTGTGTTGGTCACAGCAGTTTCCATTGTAACTTTCCTCTGGAATTCTCCATGGTTGGGAAACAGCAACTTCAAAGTTTCCTTTCTTAAAGAAAACTGGGCCTGACCTTTCACTGACTGCGATGGAGGCTGGGCTGCAGAAGTTCTGGATAAACATCCCCACGTCCTGGCATGAGCCAGTGTCGCCTTCTCTCTCTCTCCCCCTGCCGTAGGGGATGCTGGATCTAGAGGAGACTGGAGAGGGAGGATTGACGCATCTGTTTCCACAGCAGCCTTATGGGTTCCAGAGCTCAGGCCCAGACATAGGACAGGGAGCATACATGCTGCGTATTAAATTCTTGCTGGGATGGGGCTCCTGGGGGAGGGGAAGCAGAGGGACAGATAACAGAGCCCCAGAATGGATGTTTCCAAGGAAAGCTGGCTCTGCCTGTTGACGTCACCTCTGCCACTGGTAACAGGTCTGTCTAGAGAGAGAGAGTAAACAGAGGGGTCCTGGCAGAATGCTCCCCATCATTCAGATTTTGCAAAATGCTCCTCTAGGTGTCGGAGTCTGACAGGAAACTTACTGCTGTCACTGTAGAGCCATTAATGGTCCACGGCTGGATTTGCCATGCAGCCGTCTGCTCTGCGGCCTCCTGTGTTTAACTGTGACACATCGGAAGCAAGATGCCTGAAGAGTATGCTGAGTGAAAATGTCCCTAATTATGAATGATGGAGACACAGGTGAACCAGTTCTCTCAGTACGTCATTATGCAATAGGAATGGACCACACAGGACATTTCAGGAACAACAGTGAGCTGATGGACACGGCCAAGGCCAGACAACCTAGAATGGGAAGAGGTCAGCTAACCATAAAGAGATGGGAAAGCTGTGGGGCAGGGGAGTGGGGGTGGGGTGGGGGCGGGAAAGGAGAGCGAGAAAAGAGGAAAAGGGAGAGGAGGAGGGAAAAGGGCAGGGTGGAAGGGGAAGTCAGGGGCAGAAGGGACAGGGAAAAGGAGAAGAAGGGAGACTAGAAGCAGAGAGGAAAGGAAAAAGAAAGGAGAAAGTCGAATTTACAGGTGCTGCAGCAAGTCCTGGCCATGAGTTCTAAGCCTTTCTTATATATATATATATGTTTTCTTCCCAGCAGAGAGCTGGGTTTGGGGTAGGGTTCAAAGGCCAGATAGATGTGGACTCTATAAGAAAGGACTTCCTCTGCCATCTTCCTCTCTGTCTCTAAAGACCGTGTGTGGTCAGAACATTCACCTGATATTTGTTGAATGAATAAACAGAAGAAAACAAAACAAAAATCAAAGCAAGCAGAGTTAGGTAGGCAGGCAAGCTTATCAGATAATGGTACGTAATCAGACTGGCCTTGGAGTTCAAGGTACAGAAACAGTTCAGCCCAAACCGGACAAGTGGTGCGGACCATGTGCTACCCACAGTAATCCTACACCGCAAGGAAAAAACCTTCAGTCAGAGAAGAACGCGGTGGCCTTGTGGAGCTAGGCTGACAGCGGCTGATACTTAAGTGCTCAAGGACTCTAGGCCAGCTTTGGAGAAGTCTCCTGGGAGATACTCATCTGACATCACAGACAATACAGACCTTTCTGTCACTCACAGAATAGCAGACTTCGAAGACCTGAGAGCATCGAGGAGGAGTTTGGAAGACCGTTTAGTTCAACCTCTTTGTCACCCAGACCTTGGGATAAAACGAGATGAGTGGCTGACTGAGTAGATCCAAAGTAGTTTCTCTTTTATTCTGTTTGTTTTTTCATCTTAATATGGTTTTGTGTTTTGTTTTGTGCCCTTAATAGATTGCAAGCTTCCCCAGGAAGCTATTTTTGTAATATGCTCTCTGGAATACATAGGACTAGATTTTACAGGAAGTTGCGAATAAGGCTCCTGGCCGACATGATGGAATGAGAGTAAATAGACGAAAGGAGATATTTTTAAAGGGCGAGTGAGCTGGTGTCGCAATTCTGCATCCCAACACGGTGGCAGAGCTTCTGGGGGTCTCTGGAACTCTGCTCATCTCACGTGTGCCTCATTGTCTGGTTCCGGCAGTGTTCCGAGTGACGCTGTCTTTCAAGTAACATTGCCTCTGCTCAGGACCTCCTGGTGGGAACTTAGTGGGATTGGCCCCAGGGGCTGTTATTTCCTGAGACAAGATGTCCAAGCTTGGGCAGGAGGGACCTTCCCATCTTAGCTCAAATACATCAGAACAATCACACAGTGAGTTCTTTCTGTAAAGTGGAAACTCCCATGTTTGGAAGGACAATAGAGCATGGCGGCCATCTTGGCTAACTGCCTTTTCCCTGGCAGTAGGAAACCAGAAGTGCAGTCATTGGTTCCTGAGAAATTCTTTGGGACATGTGTCCCATCCCCACATTAACCCATCCCAAGGATCCTGAGTATATTAAGATCCTGATATATATTCTAATAAAATAACGAACTTCATTAGAAGGGCACCAATAAACCAAGCCTCGGACCACAGCATGAGGGAGGCAGAAGCAGGAGGATCACTCAGGGATGGTTGAGTGAATCCAAGTATCTAATAAAAACAGTAACTCCTGTCACAGCAAAGGCAAAATTTCCCAGTTTGGGGAGGCTTATCATTAGTTTTTTGTTTTTTGTTTTCTCCTTCCTGGGGTCTATCTCAACACGACAGGACACTAACTGTATGGTAACTTGTCCTCTCGAGGAGGCCTTTCTCTGAGACTGGTCCAGTTCAGAGCAGTGTTGACATTCTCCTGGGAATCATACAAAATGACCAGGCAGGGTGCAGCCAGTAGCCAGGAGAGGCTCCTGGTGAGGACTTGTCGGGAAGTGTGTGAAAATGCACTGTCGATCTTGGATCCCGGACTCCACCGAGACTACTCTGCACAGGTGAGAGTGTGGACTACAGAAGCTAACAGCTTCTGGGACAGGTCCTGTTTTAGGCCTTCATCTTCTGCCAGGAGGCAAGTCTGAACGCCAGATATCTGTGTACCTTCCCTGAAAGAGGAGAGCCTGCCTGCAGAGAGTGCTCTGACCACTGAAACTCAGGAGAGAGCTAGTCTCCCCGGTCTGCTGGTAGAGAATAACAGAATCATGAGAGGGACAAGCTCTAACCAGAGACAACTATAACAACTGACTCCAGAGTTTACCAGATGGTGAAAGGCAGATGTAAGAATCTTACTAACAAAAACCAAGACCACTCACCATCGTCAGAAACCAGTACTTCCACCTCAGCCAGTCCAGGGCACCCCAACACACCGGAAAACCTAGACCCGGGCTTAAAGGCATATCTCATGATGATGGTAGAAGTCATCAAGAAGGTCTTTAATAACTCACTTAAAGAAATACAGGAGAACACTGTTACAGAGTTGCAAGTCCTTATAGAAAAACAGGAAAACACATCCAAACAGATAATGGAAATGAACAAAACCATACTAGACCTAAAAAGGGAAGTAGACACAATAAAGAAAACCCAAAGTGAGGCAATGCTGGAGATAGAAACCCTAGGAAAGAAATCTGGAAACATAGATGCGAGCATCAGCAACAGAAGACAAGAGATGGAAGAGAGAATCTCAGGTACAGAAGATTCCATAGAGAACATCAGCACAACAATCAAAGAAAATACAAAATCCAAAAGATCCTAACTCAAAATATCCAGGAAATCCAGGACAGAATGAGAAGACCAAACCTACGGATAATAGAAGTAGATGAAAATGAAGATTTTCAACTCAAAGGGCCAGCAAATACCTTCAACAAAATTATAGAAGAAAACTTCCCAAACCTAAAGAAAGAGATGCCCATGAACATACAAGAAGCCTACAGAACTCCAAATAGACTGGACCAGAAAAGAAATTCCTCCCGACACATAATAATCAGAACAACAAATGCACTAAATAAAGGTAGAATGTTAAAAGCAGTAAGGGAAAAAGGTCAAGGTCATATAAAGGCAAGCCTATCAGAATTACACCAGATTTTTCACCAGAGACTATGAAAGCCAGAAGATCCTGGACAGACGTTATACAGACACTAAGAGAACACAAATGCCAGCCTAGGCTACTATACCCGGCCAAACTCTCAATTACCATAGATGGAGAAACCAAAGTATTCCACGACAAAACCAAATTCACACAATATCTTTCCACGAATCCAGCCCTTCAAAGGATAATAACAGAAAAAAACCAATACAAGAACGGGAACCTCACCCTAGAAAAAACAAGAAGGTAATCCCTCAAC
>NC_000067.6:184703931-184738931 GCF_000001635.26 Mus musculus | reverse complement strand
TCTGAAACCTCAGAAAGCAGAATGAAAAAGAAAGGAAGGTTGCATACATTCATTCAACCAAACATGTCCCACAGTAGGGTCTGTCTAAGCGTGGGGTCATCCAGTCCTCTCAGCCCTATACCCACACATCTCAGACTGTCTCACCTCACCTACATTTGATGCCATTCTTATCTTCTGGAAGACAGTTTGAATCGAAGCCAAGCCAGCGGGATGCTGCTTAGCAGGAAGGCTCCTTTTGTGATTCTGGGCCAGCCTTTCTGCTTCTTCTGTCTCCAATTCTCTTTCAAGGCCCTTGGAGTCTTGTATCACTCAGACATATGCACATAGACTGTGTGTGTGTGTGTGTGTGTGTGTGTGTGGTGTGATTGTTGGCCTCAGAAGGGAAAGTCTACTCATATTATGGAGTTGAAAAGCATTGAAATCCTACACAACTACTTAGTGTTGATGGTGTGGACAGAGAAGCTTCAGTGTGACGGGACCCCCCCCCCCCCGCCCCTTGAAACACCATTTCCTAACAATGGTGACCTTGGATGAGCCACTTAACCTCTCTGAGTATCAGTTTCCTAAGCCCCCAATACTCTCTCTCCCCTCCATCTTAGGGAGTGAGAAGCGACCTAGGAACTGGTCTTGAGAACTGTTCAGTGCAGTGTTCTTGATAAGGGATGATTGAGTCCCTCACCCTGTCTAGGGACTTTTAACATAGGACGTAAAGGCTGTCCATACAGTCGGCAGCCTGGAAGGAAATGGCTGCAGCTCAGAGCTAATTTTAGAAACCCACATTTTTGAAGAAAAAAAAAAAGTTAACTTTCATCCCAACAGTGTTGCTGGCGTAGGGATGGTCCAGCAGGTGTCAGCAGAGAACTGACTTTGCCTACTCGGAGGGCAAGCAGGGGAAGGAAATGATGCCTAGATCTGCGCTAAGACAGGGTTGGCGGATTCTGCTATAACTTCACAACAGCTTCAATTCAAGCGTGTGAAGTGGGGGGGGGGCGGGCGGGTGCAGACTCAGACATCTAAGAGGGGGGGGCGGGGGGGGGCGGGTGCAGACTCAGACATCTAAGAGTTCAACCTACAAAGCTCCTCTCCAGGATTCTTCCCCTTCATCTGGTTTCTTCCCATCCCTGCCTTGAGTTTATTTTTTATTTTATTTTACTTTTTGTCCCCAGAATCTAGAAGCAGGCATGTGTTCAGTAACTTTCCTTTCCTTTCCTTTCCTTTCCTTTCCTTTCCTTTCCTTTCCTTTCCTTTCCTCTCCTTTCCTTCTTTTCTCTCTTTCCTTCTTTCTTTCTTTTTCTTTTCTTTTTTTCTTTTTTCTTTGTTTTTTTTTTCAGGACAGGGTTTCTCTGTATAGGCTGTCCTGGAACTCACTTTGTAGACCAGGCTGGCCCCGAACTCAGAAATCAATGTGCCTCTGACTCCCAAGTGCTGGGGTTAAAGGTGTGCACCACCACCACCCAGCAGTAACTTACTTTCTACAGCTAGATTTCACCTCCTAGAGCTTCCTGCTACCTCCCAAAATAATGCCACCAGGTGGGAACCAAGTGTGTGAGCCATGAGCTTATGAGGAATATTTCACATTCACAACCGTGCTCCCACAAATGAATTAACCCCACCAGGTAGGAGTGAATTTATCATTGAAGAGTGAGTTTAGGTCCCTTCCTGCAGCAGCATAGAGCAGCTTGGAAAAATCCTTCTCAATCCCCCTTTTGTATTGTATGGTCGTCCCTTGGCATGGCTGTCCTGTCTCCTGGGTGGCAGGTTTGTTTTCAATGTGGAGTAATTTATTATATCTGCATTCCCTTCTCTCCCCTTAGCAATAAACCATTCAGTTTCAATCATTTAGCAACCACAACCAGAGCTCATGTGGCTAGCTCTCTCTCCGGAAGCTAAAGAGCACATACCTGAGAATGAACAAAACGTTAACTAGTGTGTCCAGTGGCTCAGTTTCTACCCTTGTGGGGCACGTCTTCACTGCAAATGGGTGTGCTTCAGTGCTATAAAGTTCCGAGATGTGACTGATGCTTGCTGTCTGAAGCCTGTGGCATTTCTCTACTGGATTTAAGGATGAGCTGGGTAGGCAGAGAAGATGATTTTACTATGGGAACAACTGCTTGCCTTGACTGTCACTTCCCATTGAGAGAGAGAGAGAGACAGACAGAGAGAGAGAGAGAGAGAGAGAGAGAGAGAGAGAGAGAGAGAGAATGGGGGCAAAGACAAGAGCCAAGCATCTACATATGTATGATGAGATGCATCCTAAGAATGAGTGAAAGGAAACAAGGAGAGACACCTGGGGCAAGTGGGACTGGACCCCAAAGGGCTTGGAGTTTTGGGTCTCAGACCTACGGAATACATAAAGTTTAAAGGGGGAGGCTATGGTCGTAGGAGAGCCTGGGACACCTGGGAAATGGGGGAAGAGTATGTGTGAATAGATCAAATGGCTACAGTCCTATTGCTCCATCTACCTCATAGAAAGTCCCTCCCCCCAACAGGAGTAACCAACCCCAAGGGCTCAGAAAACAGGTGAGTCTGTTTAGAATAGTTCTCTCCCTCACAGCCTCTCTCTCTTTCCTTGTAAATGTTCTCTAGAGCCTAAACTGTAATATTTAGAAGCCCCACCCACCCACCCAACGTCCTGCATCCACCGACAATTGTGAACTGGACCAGCGGGCCATAAATCTAACTCTAGCTGGTGGAGGAGCAGGCAAGTCTCTCAAAGTCTTCAATACCAGGACATGCTGCATTTCTACTTCTGTTTTCTTTACAAATATTTGTTTCTCTCTCCTTCCAAACAAAACAAAACAAAACAAAACAAAACAACTCCCACCCTGGTAGCATGTTTGACAGAAAGTGAACCAGAGATGGAGTCCCCATGTGGAGATAGGAGTAACTTCACATATTATATTCCCCAGAATCTCAAGACAGAAACAGAAGTCCAGCACAGCTCTGGCTAGTTTAAGTTCACCTTGAGTGTTCTTCCTGCCATAAGGAATGCCTAGCATGCTCTGTGGCTGACTTTGTGTGTCCCTGGGTCTAAAGCAAGAATTTGCTCATCTGAGCAAAAGAGAGAACCAAAGAGAGACCAGTTGGGCCTCCTGCCTGAGTGTTGTATTTGCATCGAATCCTTTCCTTTAGCTTAAATCCCCGTAAACCACATTGTCAAATTCTAAAGGGGACCTGCCTTGACCTTGACTATTCTTGGTATTGCGAAATAATCTTTGGCTGTGTGCCTTCTCTGGAAAAGAAAAGGGGGAGGTCTGGTTGTATAGATAGTAATCACAAATGAGCAGATGCCCTAGGCACAGCAGCAACTTGCAAAGTTTTTAGCCACTTTTAAGGATGCCAGTGTGTGAACGAAGTTCAAGTAATTTGATTTAATCGGGCCCTTTTCTTTCCCTGGTGGTTACAAGGTCCCTTGGGAGTCCACGCCTCTGCCCCCAGGGCCTCCCTGACTAGGTGCACAACGCAACAACAACTCTGGGCTAGTTCATTTCACCACAGCCCGGGGACGCTCGGAAAGCAAAGATTAAAGGCGAAAGTCGCAGCTGTGTATTTATATTTTCATTGCTAGAAGGGAATTGATTTCCGTGCATTTATTTTGGAAGTTGTAATACAGAAGAGCGGATTTGCGTCACCACAGCAACTTGCCGGTGGAGATAAAGTTGCACAAATATTGAAAGGGGAAGTGCTAGGAGTCATTATAGAGTTTTTCTCCGGAAGAAATAAGGATTTCTGCAGTATCCTAAAATACTAGGACCGCTTCTATTTTGAGACCAATCTCGCAGGCATATCCGCTCATTTAGCCCAAGTTTGAGCCCATCAAAAAAACAGGAGATGACCTGAACTCCGGGCGAGCCCCGGGTTTCCTGCTGCTTTCTTGGTTCTGAAGGGTAGGGGTAAGGAGGAGGGCAGTGTTCCAAGCTCCCGCCAAAGCGACTGGTCTACAGGGCTTGGGCCTGGAGCAAGAGAGAGTGACCCAAAGTCCTTCCCCTCTTTTCTTTTCTTTTCTTTTCTTTTCTTTTCTTTTCTTTTCTTTTCTTTTCCTCTCCTCTCCTCTCCTCTCCTCTCCTCTCCTCTCCTCTCCTCTCCTCTCCTCTCCTCTCCTCTCCTCTCCTCTCCTCTCCTCTCCTCTCCTCTCCTCTCCTCTCCTTCCCTTTCTTTTGCACCGGGAGCTCCGATTAGGCCTCGGGTGACAAGGCTGCGCTGGGCTGCGACGGCTGCAAAGGTGCCTCAGGCTTGGGAAAACGGAGGATCGCTCAGATATGATGCAGTTACAGCTGAGCTGCGGAGGAGGCAGTCCTTGCAGCCTAGCCTTTGATCTGCGGGGCACTCCTGGTTTCTAATGCCGCAGATGCGTTTGGGCTGTGGGCGCAGCCAGACACCCAAGAGCACTCCTGTTCTACACACACAACTCCGGTTCAGCCGACTCAAACAGAGCAAAGAGGGGAAAGGGGCGGGGAGCCTTATTTCTAGGGGAGGAGGAGAAGATGCAGGCCTCTGGGCGAAGCGTCATTTTGAGCTGGGACTTGGCTATAGACCGCTTCGCTGTCTGGACGTCTTGAGGTTAAACTGGAATCGCAACTGAATTACAAGGCTGTTAGAAAAGACCGGCAACAGAGACAGGCAGCCTAGATACTCTCTCCCTAGGCTAGTAGTGACTTGCTTTCTCTAATACCCAGTGAAGTTAATGAACAGGTCTCTCACCGCATCACCAGAACTTTAGCCCAAAACTCACCTCCGGTGGCCTCTGTACTTGTCACAAGTCCACCCTCTGCTCCCTGCTAGACAGGATTTCCGGCCCCTCTCGTCCCAGGCACCATTGCCCTCAACTGTCTATACCCCTCCATTCCTTGATATAGTTAGTACCCCTGTCCCTGATACTGGGACATCATAGCCTGTGATTGATTAGCCATCGATTGCTTTCGAGGAAAAAGGCGTCCGCTAATGATGACAATACCGGCGACCAAGGACACGAAGCTGTTAGACATTAATCCAAGAGCTCACGCCAATCCTGAGCTGATAGTAGCCTGGCAGTTCCCTCACGGCTTCCAGTTTTTGGTATCTTATTGCTGAGGGGAAATAAGCCTGCCTTGGAATATCATTCCGGAGACACTTACTTGGACAATCGAAAACAAAAGATTTGGTGGTTTCGTTATTGTCATTATTTTATTTTCTTCCTGAAATGTGCAACAACCGTTCATCTAGGTGGCCTGTGGTCTGTTTGGGAGAGGGGCGGGGAAATCCACTCTGACTATAATTTAAAAGAGAACGAATTCTTAAAATAGAGATGTTGATGCGACAGAAAATTCCCAGTGCACCTAGGCTGAGTTCTAAAGACCCTAGCAAGAATGGAAGGCGCTGGCTGTGGAGGCTCGGACAGTGCCTCCCTCCAACAGGCCAAAGCGGATCCTGGAAAAACTGCAGCCGAATTAAAAGTAGGTATTTAATCTCAAAGGCAACCGCTCCCTGGCACTTGCAAAACATAGGACCTCACGTGACCAGGGGATGTGGTGGCCGCGGAGGGTAGCACTTCCTACAAGGTGCAGAGAGGGGACACGCGTGCCGCTCTTCTGGGGCTGCACTCCTTGTTGGTTCCGAGGCTCAGGGTAAAAGTTTGGCTGTTTCTAAGGGAGACGTTTGGAGCCATCTATCTTATTTTTGTTTGAAAAGTCACTCTTTCAAGTTGTCACTGGAATGACAGCTCCGAATAAAACTAATTTGTGGTCTGCCCTCCTCCTGGCTTCTTGGAGCAGCTCTGGTGAGCTGAGAAACCAGCGGATTACAGTAGACTTGGGTCGGGATTCTGGGCTGTAGGGGCGCTGAGAGGATGGGGCCTTTACCTAGGACTTGTGATAAAAGCACCTGGGTAAAAGCAGAGAGAAGGAAAGTCGCATGAGAGCGGAATACGGAAGGGACAGCCTGCGGACCGCCAGCGTGGTCTGCTGGGGTGGAGGTTGGGGGTGTACTACAGCAGAGTACGGGAGCCTCAGTGATCCCCCTCCTCCGCAGCTCCAGGAAAATTCCGGAGACCGGCTCCGAGGCTCTGCCGCTGGCGGGTCCCCGAGCTGCAGGGGACAGAGGAGAGCCAGAGGCCCGAGGAGTCTCGACCCCCAAGCGGCTCCCAGAGACGCTCAGTACTCAGCTTAGCCCACGCTGCCGCAGAAAACACTTTGGCGTGGCCAGGGCGTGGCCGAGCTCGGCCACGCCCCCCTCTTTCCCAATTCCCCTCCACTCCGGAGTCCCATTGGTCACGAAGACGTCCAATGAGCGCACGGATCAAGGTCCTACCCGGGGTCTGACTCGAAAGCTCCTGCCAAAACTTTGGGAGTTTTTAGAGAGGAGTTTTTTTTTTTTTTTTAATTTTTTTCCTTTTTTTTTTTTTTTTTTTTTTTTAAACTAACGGATCATTATTGTTGTTTTAAATTTAGCTCTTAGGGCTTAGCTGTTTGGGTTTTTCTTTCGGTGTCGGGTCCCTGTCTCCCCGGCTTCTGCGGAGTAGCAGAGCGAGGCCGCGCTCGCCTTGTCGCCCCAGCGCCTGGCGATCGCCTCCATCCACCCGGCGGGGAGCGCGCCCGCCGCGCCGCCTTTCAAGCCAAGCCAGGGGCCCAGGCCGTGGCGGGCGGCGATCGGGCCCTCGCCTCGTCCCTCGGTGGCGCTAGGGCTCCCCGGTTGGCCCTCCGCTTCAGGGCGGGCGAAGAACCGAAAGCAGCTCGGGCTCGGCTGGGACACCGCCTCTGCCCGAGCGCCCACCCACTTCCCCACTCACCCAGGACCCCGCCGGGATCCTGCCAGGATGTTCGCAGCCGGCCTGGCTCCCTTCTATGCTTCCAACTTTAGTCTCTGGTCAGCCGCCTACTGCTCCTCGGCGGGCCCGGGCGGCTGCTCCTTCGCCCTGGACCCAGCCGCTGTCAAGAAACCCTCTTTCTGCATCGCGGACATCCTGCACGCCGGCGTCGGGGAGCCGGGGCCCGCTGCAGAGGGACTGGTGGGGGCCTCGGCAGCCCTCACCGCACACTTGGGCTCCGTGCACCCGCACGCCTCCTTCCAAGCTGCCGCCAGATCCCCGCTCCGTCCCACCCCGGTGGTGGCGCCCTCAGAAGTCCCGGCTGGCTTCCCTCAGCGGCTGTCTCCGCTCTCTGCCGCCTTCCACCAGCATCTCCCGCAGCAATCACCAACGCAGCAACAGCAACCGCAGCAGCAGCCCCCGCCTCCACCCCGGGCGGTCTCCCTGCAGCCACCGACTTCGGGGACGCGGGTGGTCCCCCACCATAGCGGCTCCGCCCCTGCCCCCTCCAGCAAAGACCTCAAATTTGGTATCGATCGAATTTTGTCTGCGGAATTTGACCCAAAAGTTAAGGAAGGCAACACTCTGAGAGGTACGTATCGCTGGAAGGCCTCAGGCCTCACCACCACCCATGAGGGGCCTGATGTCAGGAGGATTTGGGGTGCGTTTATTTTTAAGGACAGAACGGTAGAATGAGGGCGAAGAAAACGAAATGAAGGAAAACTTAGTGACATGTAAAAGTCAGCTATCCCATGTTTAAAAACATATCTTCGTGTTGCTTAAACAGCATAGAAACGGATGACCATACTCTGGTTGCTGCAAAGTTTTGCAAAAGTGTGTATTATCCATCTTTTGAATGAAATATCTGCAGAACGACCTAGATCTTTCTGACAAGGAAATCTCAGCGTGGGGACACTTTGCATTTATTTGATTTCCAGTATTTCTTAAGAATTGCGGGGAAGCAAACCGGCCAGTCTAAGCTCCTGAAGGAAGGCGGGGGGGGGGGGGGGCTGAAGGGTGTAAATTAGGGGTTTGTAGAATTTCTGGAAGGCGTCCGAAATGACCACTTTAGCAACATTTTATGACAAGCCTTTCCTTATTATGGGGTGTACCGGCCATGCCTGACACACACTCTGGGGCAATTCAGGCCCCACTCTTCCGTAGCTGTTGGAGAAAGGGTCCATTTTGAGTTTAGTAGGTTCAAAGGGGGAGAAGGGAAAGGAGGAACAAATCTGCCCACAGTATGAGTTTGTGACCGACTCTTCTTTCCCCCTACCCAGATCTCACATCGCTGCTAACCGGTGGGCGGCCTGCAGGGGTGCATCTAGCTGGCCTGCAGCCTTCAGCGGGACAGTTCTTCGCATCTCTAGATCCCATTAGCGAGGCGTCTGCCATCCTCAGCCCCTTAAGCTCCAACCCAAGAAATTCTGTTCAGCATCAATTCCAAGACACATTTCCAGGTAGAAAAATTCAGCCAGTGCCGCAAAGGCCAGCGGTAGTGTGGAAAGTTGGGGTAGGAGCCTCCTAAGTCCTATGAGAGAAACTGAATATTCTTTTTAGTGGGACATTTGGAGAAGACCATGCTAGGGGAGCTAAGATAGTGTGTATATGGGTCTGGGTCACTGTCCCTATTCTTTTCGCCCAGAGAGGGTGGTTTGAAAATGAAGTATTCAAAGGTGAGGGTTACACTTGTGCACAAGCAGGAGCGTGAGACACACACACACACACACACACACACACACACACACACACACACACACACACAGAGTTTTGCTTGACTGGTTATATCTTCTCTGAAAGACAAATCTAGGGGAACATAGGGTTATCACGGGCAGGCCATTCAGACTCCAGGGACAATTCCAACTGTTTTAGCGTGTCTGGCGCTTTTGGGTTTGGTTTATGCATTTGTCTTGAACGAATTTACCAAATAGCTGGCTCTTCTTAGCGGCGTTAGGCCCAAGGTAGCCTGAAAAGATCTGTAAAATTCTTCCTTAGGCCATTCCCGCACAAGCCAAACACTTTAAAATATCTATGAGACCAGAAGACTGGAAGGCTGTGGCCTTAACACGATCATGGCCCTGAATCTCTCTTCCTGCTGCTTGGCAGGTCCCTATGCTGTGCTCACTAAGGACACCATGCCACAGACATACAAGCGGAAGCGCTCGTGGTCCCGTGCTGTCTTTTCCAACCTGCAAAGAAAAGGCCTGGAGAAGAGGTTTGAGATCCAGAAGTACGTGACCAAGCCAGACCGAAAGCAGCTGGCGGCCATGCTGGGCCTCACGGATGCACAGGTAAGCTAACTCTCCAGGCAAACGGAGAGCAAACAAGGTGGGCAGCAGGTCTCCTCTCGGAACTGAGCAGCTCCAGCAGTCTAAACACAAGGTCTTGGATTTCACCAGGGTTTGTGGTGTAGCAACTCAAAGCAAGGGGAGAGGTGGGTAGGGATGGAGATGAAGGAGAGGGACACAGAGAACAGCCCATTCCTGGAGATGTATGTCAACAAGCACGCCTGTTTATTTTGGCCAAGAGTCCAAAGAACCCCGGAGAAAGCAAATAGGCCACGGGAGATAATAATTATGCACTCGACCGAAGCACACTTCGCTGTAGGGCTGTAGGAGGCAGTTTATTTTTGAAGAGATAAAAAAGCAAAGTCAATAGCTTGTTGTTGGTTCCTGCCACCCCCACTGGATTGTGAAATCCCAGTTGTGAGGAACTGAAAATATAATTTCAAACGGAATTGCTTAGCGTTACTTTAAGACAGGGATGGAGCAGCCACAGTCCCACTTTCTAACAGACAGCTCAGTCTCTGGAGGTAGTGTCTGTTGGCAATGGAGTTGAGGGAAAGGAAAAAAATATTTTCTTAGAACGTCCATTTTTTTTTCAGTAGGTTTTGCCGATTTGATTTAGAAAACCTGTTGTCCCGGATTCATTCTCTCTCTGTCTCTCTCTGTCTCTCTCTGTCTCTCTCTCTGTCTCTCTCTGTGTCTCTGTCTCTCTCTCTGTCTCTCTCTCTCTCTGTCTCTCTGTCTCTCTCTCTCTCTCTCTCTCTCTCTCTCTCTCTCTCTCTCTCTCTCAAGAATTAGAGTTTCTCCTTGGTTTCTTTTTTTGCCCACAGCATACTCATCCTGTTGGGCCCTCTTGCTTCCCTGCTGAAGCCAAAGCAAGCTGCTTTCTCAGAGCTGCCTGTCAGACTTCTGTCCCTGTGTCTTTCTGTTCTGTTACACAATGCGCTTCCTCAGCACACCCGGTCATCATACTGGAAAGCCCAGCCACGCTCTACCAGCTGTGCATGTTATTTTTAAAGGGGAAGCTGTAACTCCTGTGACTGCATTGGGTCCCCCGCCCCATCATATATTTATATAGATTCTCAGCTCCATCTCTCCCCTATTCCTCCGTGATGCATACTTAATTAATCCCAGCATTTTCGGAGTCCCCAGGAAAATAAGTTTGTTTCCCCAGAAAGATGATCTTTATCAACTAAGATAAAAAAATAAGCCAGACTGATTCTCCTTTACTTAAAACCCAGCAGATAAGCCATTCTAGTGGGATTAACTCTTTGGTTTCTCCTGTCCTTTTGCCCACTTCCACCCTTATAACAGTGATGGCCAAGGACTGTAGTCTGAGTACCTAAGAGGCAAAGGCAGGAGGACCTCAAGTTCAAGGCTGCCTTGGGTTCTAGAGAGACCCTGTCTCTAAAATCCTAACAGTGGTAGTAGTGGTGGTGGTGTGGCTTTTGTAGTTAATAGCTTCGGGTAGTGTGTGGAGATGAGAGGGTTCACAGAACCAGAGTCACCAAACCCGTGGCATGGTGTATAGAGTTGAAATATATGGGCAGTTTGGGTGTCAGGACTCCTTAAATCCTTTTTACAAGAGTCCTGAGTTTGAAGAGATTACGAAGCAGTTTGTAAAAATCTGCCCTTCCATTTTGCACTCAAGTCATTTCAGGCTTGAGATTCGAGGTCCACACTTAAAGAATTGTCCCTAGTGGGTTGGGTGAGTTTCACGCCTTGATTGCGCCTGGATTTTTATGCTTGGTCACTGCGTCTGCAAAGCGGAGGCATAGCAAGCGTCTGCCTTGCTGTCCAGCCTTACCGGGGCTGGGGATAAGTCCGGGTCTGGTGAGCTTGTTCTTTAGCATCTCTTCTGCTGTTGCGCACAGGTGAAGGTGTGGTTCCAGAACCGGAGGATGAAGTGGCGGCACTCTAAGGAGGCGCAGGCGCAGAAGGACAAGGACAAGGAAGCGGGCGAGAAGCCTTCCGGCGGAGTCCCCGCCGAGGGTGAACGGGAGGAGAGGAGCCCCAGCCGTTCTGAGGGCGAAGCCGAGAGCGAGAGCAGTGACTCGGAGTCCCTGGACATGGCCCCCAGCGACACGGAACGGACTGAGGGAACGGAGAGGTCCCTGCATCAAACCACGGTCATCAAGGCCTCAGCCGCGGGTGCCCTCATCACTGCCAGCAGCAGCACGAGTGGTAGCAGCTTCAGTTTCAGCAGCACCAGCAGCCTGGGTAGCGGCAACACCCACGTGGGGAGCGCCAGCAGCCTTGGCGGCAACTGCTCGGAGCTGCCTTCGGCTCACCAGCCCTCAGTCACCAGCAGTCCTCAAAGCCCGGAGATCGCCCAGGCCCCGCTTGCAGGTTTATAGACTGGACCGAGGGCATAGCGTGCAGCTTCCTCTACACTGGCTGGACTTTGTGCCTACTTTAAGTTGGTGGCGAGGGTTGCCTAGATTGGAGCCGGACGCCACGGGCAGCCTCTTCGGGGTTCATACTTTTTCTCTTGCTGCCCCGGCTGCCAGAGCCCCCACCCCCGTCCGCCCAGTGGAGAGTTTTAAGGTTCCCCCTCCCCCGTCACAAAGAAAGAATTCAACTGTTTTCCCTACCTAAGCAGCTCACACTGTGAAATGTTCGGTGGAACTGTTCCTCTGAGCACCAGGGGTCTTGGCATAAGGACTTGCTGCACTTAGGAGGCCTTTAACTTGTAAATAAAATGTTTACTACGGTTTGTAAAAGGCCGTTTGGCGCTCTGGCTTGCTGGGGGTGATGAGCTTATTAAATCTCAAAGACCGGGACCAGGACATTAGCCCCCGAACACTGCAGATGGCAACAGGAGGAGTAGAGGAAGTAGCCCCCGAGCGGCATTACTGATCGGACCCCTTTCAGATGGTAGGGGTTTCACCCAGTACTGAGGGGCTTGGCGACCCCCACCAGTGACTCTGCCTGGGTGTGAGGCTCACAAAGGAACAAACTAGAATCTTGGGCCTGTTCTGCAGATGGCTTCCCTAAGCAGAGTCGGGATGCAGTGATCTCAGAGTTTGTATAGAATCCGCCCTGCTGCTGAGCTGGAATCCAACCAGGCCCAGCCTTGCTCGTGAAGTCCTTGCTAAGTAAGCTCCCAGCCTGGAGTCCGAGGGTTGTACCTGTGCAACTGTTTAGTGTTGAGGTAAATGAATCCAAAGCAGTCTCTCAAGATAAGGACAGAAAGGTTACAATAGCTAGGAACCAACTGGAGACCAGCTCTTCCGAGTGCCAGTGCCCTGCTTTTAAAGAGGTGAATGCAATTGGGCAGTGGTGCGGTGACTAGATATGTCAGACAAAGGTGTGGAGCATCTAGAAATGAAACCTACCCCTCCTCCCCTGTACCCGTGTAAAACCTCTGCAGTTCTCCCACTGCAGACACCCACTACAGCATGAGTCAGGTTCCCCACTTCATCACAGCACTTTAATGCAGCCAGTAGGAGGGATACCAAGAAGGCTTTCCTTTTCAAAGGTGGAGCCTTCCTCTACAACCTGTTCCTTCCACCTACTTTCCTTCTAATGATGTGAAAAGCATTAAGATAAAAAACATTTTTAGGGAACTTTTTTTTAAATTAGGAATTTCCTTCATTTACATTTCCAATGCTCTCCCAAAAGTCCCCCATACCCTTCCCCCCCCCATCCCCCTTTAGGGAACATTTTGAAACAGCAGCAGCAACAGCAACAGCAATAGCAGCAGCAGCAGCAGCAGCAGCAGCAGCAACAACAACAACAACAACAAAGATGTCCCTAACAATTTTTGGCACACAGTAGTACCAGGGCCCAAGGCCTCTTAGGAACACAGCCTAGCATCTAATTCCTGCAACTCCTCCGGCCCAAGAAAGGGAGGAGAGTGCTGAGGTCGGATCCTGGGAGGTGGCAGCGGTCTGCTGGAAGGAGCTGAAGCTCCGGGGGGCTGCTGCTGAGACTTGCTTATCTACTCCCCTTCCACTTAGTCCCTGGAGCTGGTTCCTGGCTTCTTACTCGTGGCCAAGGGCTGGATTGATGAAAAGGAATACTTTTTAGAAAGATCATAGTGAGAGCCATTGGGGAAGAGAAAGAATAAATCAAGATAGAACACCCCTCACTAGGACCGCAATTTAAAGCCACTGTGAGCCACCTATTATCCTTAGTAACTCTCAAGAGCTGGGGGCCACAGGCAGCCTTCAACAGCCCTGGGCTTCAGGTGGGGATGGGACAGTTCCTCAAGGCTCTCTTTGGGCGTTTCTTCTCAAACTTTAGTGTTCCCCTGTACCTCAGGTTTTCAGTTATTGCTTAGATTCCTCCTATAACTCCCCAAAATATTAAAAACCTGGAATCCAAACAGCCCAAAGGTACGGAACTAGGGCTCACTTAAGAACTCAATTCTGACGTCAGAGAGAGCAGAGTCAGGGTATCCCCACTAGGCCAGGAGCCTGGCCCGTCTGGGGAGAGTCTGGACTTGGGGGGCGGTACTTGGTGCGGACTGCGGCTTTTCATTGTCTCTGGCCTACGGCGCCCTCCCTCCCCCCTTCTAACCCGATGGCAGCAGCTTTTCTTCCTGGCTTCTAGACTTAGTAACTGAAGGAAAGAAGCCATCGCTGGGGTAAAGCATGGTGTACTTTTTCTGGTTAGAACTTTGGTCTTCTATCGGCCACGTTGGTCAAGACTTGGGATTTGCAGGGAGCTGGGGACGAAATTACCCAGGGGTCTGGCACCTGGAGGAGGTAGCCGAATGAGTCCCACCCTAGAATGAGAAGTCTGAAACGTCTACCAACCCTAAGGTCACAAACCCCGTGAAGTTTCATTTACGTGGAAAAGGGGGAGCTGGAGAGAGAAGCCCCCCCCCCAGCCCCCGCTCAGGGCGGGCGGCGCAGCTTGACTTAAGGCTGCCTTCTGGGGCAGCTGGTTTCCTGCTGGAGGCTGCTTGCTCTGCTACTGGGGTCTTTCTGGAAGCGCTTGATCCTAGCCGGGGTACCTACGGGCTGAGGTTCCTGGGGCGCAGAGAAGACTAAGTGTAGAAGATTAGCAGATGCCAGATTTCTGGGCTGGTTGGATCCTGAAGGAGCTGGGCTAGCGAGGCTCCGGAGCCTTGCAGAGAGGTAACTCTTTCCACAGAACAGGGCTTTTCCTTACCCTTTGCAGGAGTCCCCTCATTCCAGAGCCGATTGAACCAAGGCACCAAGACCTCCGAACAACTCTCGCAAGGGTGGTGACCAGTGTGGATTTTACTAGGAAGGAGTAGGAGTCTGACACACAACCCCAGCCCTGCTTTGACACACACATCAGAGACAAAAAGACTCTTAAGGTCGTTTTAACACGTGTGTGTGTGTGTGTGTGTGTGTGTGTGTGTGTGTGTGTGTCAGAGTGAGGAGAGTTTCATTCTCCACTGCATGGCAAAAGAAGGTTAGGATCCTCAGACCACCTCATTCTGTGTCTGTGGGTGGGACATTTGTCTCCATAGCGTTTGTCTGGCGCCACATTCCGCAGACCAAAACCACCGAAAACCAGATCCACCTTCTGCAGTTGCTGCCCTCTGCAGAAACTGGGGAGGAACTTGGATTGGAGGAGTGTGCCACCCGCTTTCCAGTCCCACTGGGGCCAAAGCTGTCAGGTTCTGAGTAACAGCAGGACAAAGTTTTTTCTCTAAGGAAGATTCTAGCAGACTCCGCCAAGGAAACCACTCCCCTTCTTCACCCACTCCTCACCCCTCCAAGGATTGGCAGAGGCCATAGCTCCAGCCCTCACAAATCCCTGATCCACCGCCCTCGCTCCAAGCCTCAGATGGACCACAAGAAAAACCAGGAGTTCCCAAATCTTTTTTCTCTGGCCCCTGGTAGGGGCAGTTGGTGGCTGGGCCATACTGCACCAAAGGAAAAGGCAAGGGAATATTGCTAGTCCCAAGTAGGCTTTCTTTTTCAAGGTACCAGAGATCCAAGAACCTTGAAAATGATCCAGGGTTTCTCTGCACAGAGCCACAGCTGCCTGTAGAGTTCTCAGAGGCAAGGCAGGAACCTCAGTCTGTAATGGGGAGTTAGAATTGAACATTACTTTATGGGACTTTAACCAGTTCAGAGACAGGACCTTCTTCTCTCCAACCTATGCCATCTTTAAAGCAGACTGGTGGGATAGGCTTGTGACTAGCGACAGAATAGAGTTCCGTTTTCAATGTCTTGATGTTGTCCAAGGCAAGCCGGAGGCTCTTCTACAAGGCATGCCCTCATCCCTCCCCTCAGAGATTCCAGCCTGCTTACCAAGTAGGATGCAAGTGGGAAGATATCCTCTCACCTGCTCTCCCTTTAGAGTCAGACTGAAAACTGTTAGACCTTCGGACCCTTTGCTTCCCTCTGCCATTTTAGAAAACAAGGATGCGTGTTTCCATACTATGATTACTTCTGACGCCCTCACTCTAGGGATGAGACTTGTGACAGGAAGAAAAAGGGATGACACACGTTCAAGACCACCTGGTGAGTGAATGCCAGGTCTGCGACAGACCTTGGGACTCATGGCTTTGGAAGAACGCAGGAATATGAGTGCTTTCTCTTGGCAGGCCTGACCAATAAATGATGATCAGGGTGATCAAAGCTCACTGAATTCTTATAGAGGAGAATAAAAGTCCCAGAATCATGGCCTAGGGGCTCTGGGCCCCTTCTCTTCCCTTGGGTCAGTAGTGTTGTTGGTGGTGCTGGTGTGTGTCCCTGAGAGATTATTTCTCCGGAGGTGGCAGGCTGATTGACATCTTGCTTTCCAGCTTACATTCCTGGCTGTGCTGTAGCTCAGCTCTGAGGGTCCTAGCACTATCTGTGGTGTCTTACAGCTTTCCTTGGTTATCTCTGCCATTGGAGGTGGGACACAGAACTGAGATGGCACTTGGGGGTACCTGAGATACTGGCACTCTCTCCCTCCCTCTCCTGTTCTCCCTAATTTAACTTCAGAGGTGGCACAGAACAAGTCTCCACCCTTGGTGTCTTCAGTGGAAGAGGCATCCCCTGACTTAGACCTCAGGGTTCTTCTAGTGGTTTCCCTCAGGCCCCTTCCAGTGTGATGGTGGGTATGGCAATAGGTTAGTGCATGTAGCTGGGGGCCAGTGCTCTTGAGCAAATGTCCCTAGGTTAGTATAGGAGGCTCCAACTTAGTTCCAGAAGCATCTGTCCATCAGTCCATCCACCCATCCATCCATCCATCCATCCATCCATCCACTCATAGGTTCAACGATTAGCTGCATCAACCTTGAGAAATTCATCTTTAGCTTCAGTTTCTCTCAACTCTATAGGCAATACAAACAAATGAACCTAAATCCTAAATTGCTATGAAAATCAGCTGCATTTAAAAATGGTCAAAGAGGGAAGATGCCAGCGCGCAAGTGCACACTTTCATTTACTTGTTTATTGTTGCAGTATTTATTGAGATCTCTGTTACTGTTCACAGGGCAGGAAAATAAAAGGATCGAGGGAATTCTCCCTTGCCAAGAAGCTAAAGCAATAGAAGCCAACGAAGCTTGGGAACACAGGCCATTTTGCCCTATGTTCTCTGGAAACCTCTTCTCTTAGAAAGCAAAGAAGGACCTTGAGTAAAGATGTCAGGGCCACTTGCTCCCCCAGAGAGTATCAAACCCTATTGGCTTGTCCCTCCACATTGGCTTGCTCATGCTCTAGGAACTGCACCTGGTCCCTGGCACACACCACAGGTCTTTAATAAGACTTTGTAGGTGTGGTTTGGAGTAGAAGGGGAAGGTGATAGAGTTTCTGACACAAGATTTGATGGAAATTGAAGTAACTATAAAGGTCCATGGAGGGAAATTTTTGTGCCTGCTATTGAAATATGTCAGAACAAATGGCACTTTGGGAGGTTTTAAGTTCGTAACAAGAAGGGGGATCAGTACAGAAACAGGAAATTATGTCTTTCAAGGGCAAACACACCGGATGATGATGATGGTGGTGGTGGTGGTGGTGGTGGTGGTGGTGGTGGTGGTTATGATTTGTGGTACTGGAATTTGAACCCAGTATTTCATACTTGTTAGGCAAATGCTCTACCCCAGACACCATCAATACTTGATGCTTTCAAAGTATTTATTGGAGAAATGAATAAAATTACTGTGGCTCTTGTGTTTCTTATGAATGAGTTGCATACCCAAGAGGAAGCAAGGTGCTATCACTGAGACCCTGGGAAGGAGCTGGACCTGGGATGCTGAGACCATTATAGTGAGGCCATGGGAGAGTACACTGGGCTCCTGGTACCCTGGTACTCCGTGCTGATTGACCTGGTTAGGCGCCCAGTGACAATGTTGGTGGACACAGACTATGGAGGTGTTGAAAGATGCCCAAGGTCAACCTTATTCTAAGTCCCTTAGCTACCAAATTAAGAGCCAGGACAGAAATCCAAAAGCCTTCGTTCTTTTTCTAGTCTGCGAGCACTGGAATTCGAGGTGGGTTCCTATCTTAGAACAGGGGAGTGCTCACAAGCTAGACTTCAGGGGAGCGAGGGTTGCAAGCATTCTTGAGCATCCTCAATCATTTAACCCAGAGTGGTGGTCCAAGCCAGTAGGGACTGCTCTTGGGAGATGAAGGCGGGGTTGGGGAATGAGGAGGGGAGCGGAAGTTCAAGGTCCGGCTTGGGCTAAATGCAGATGATTCTGTCACCCCCACCCTCAAGAAAAAAAAAGTCTTGATCGGGAAGTTTCAGCCTCACTTTGATTTGACAGGGCTGTTTATTTTTGTTTCTCTGGGAGAAAGAACCTGGGAGAGGCGCTAGGCTCCCACCCGGCACAGTTCTCAGCACACGATGGAAACTGAGCGCGGGGAGGAACGGGGGGGTGGGGTGGCGGGGGGGGGCGGTTGGGTTCTTCACTAGCAAAGCCCACACGCATCTGTCTGTACTCTCCGACATTTTCTAAGCCACAGCGTGGAGACCGGAGCGCAGACAGCTCCAACTAGTCTCCAGAGGAGTGCTTTACTGCACAAGGTTTTCTGTTTTTGTCCGGTTTGCCACTAGTTCTAGTCTAGGGGATAGCTCCAGATTCTCTGCAGTCCTGTGTCCTGAACCCTGGAACGAAGCATCTATATAGACCTCAATCAGCTCTCAGTCGGAGGCCCTCCCCCACGGCTGGGAATGTATGCAGTTTGTTCCTGTGGCTCGCACCCTGGTGGCCCATAACAGTCTATTTCTCGGTCTTTTGGGCTCCTCTAATATATGCCGGCTAGTTTGTCTTCTTTTAGTTCGCCTAGGTGGAGCTAGACAACGCAAGCTCCCTTTTCTTCTCTCCAGAAGGTCCCCACAACTCTCCTAGCCCCAGATGGTCTATTAGGGCTGGATGGGTACACCTTAACAAGCTATGAAAGCAGCGGGCCGACTAAGAACTCATTTTGTGCAATCCTGAAATCAAATGCGGCACAATTCAAACTCTGTCCCCTCTCTTCTCTGCACTCTTTCCTTGTGTTCCTTAGTGCTCACATCTCCGGCCCAAATCGATTCCCGGCTTCTGGTTGGCTTCTCCTCCGAAATGGTTCAAAGCTCCTATTGGGATGTTAGGGAGCACGCTGGACTCCTGCGATGTTTTGAAATAATCAGAGAGAAGGGGTGTGTGAGTGATAGAACCTCCAGGCAGCAGCATGCTCCCCAGGTGGTGCGGGGTAGCCTGCGACCATCCTGCAGCGAAAGGCAGCAGTTTCAGAAAGCTTATTAAAAATGTAATGGGTGTGCACAATTCCTAAGGAAGGGACAACACCCCCGCCCCCCTCCCCGCCACCCCTCCCCACATTCCATTCTCCTCAGAGACATTCTCTGAAAGCCCTTGGCTGAGAGACACCTTGGCAATCCATAGTTTTAGCGTTATTTATAAACGTACCACCCACTGGAGCTGTGGCTTGTATTTCTGCTATCGACTTTACTACCCACCAACCCATTTTGGGTTGGGGCCAATCAGTAGCTGGGAATGGACAGGTGTATGAATGTTCTGAGATCTGTTGACTCAGCCCAAATTTTACCAGTTGGAAATGGGGAAGTGTCTTCCCTCTATCTTCCTCCCTGCCTTTTCTTTGTGAAGGAAAGGTCACAAGAAAAGTAATTTCAACTTTCCCTACACACACACACACACACACACACACACTCTTGTTAAGCTCCGGGTTCCATCCCCTCAGTTGACTCTACAATCTGGAGGCAGTTCTCATTCCCTTAAGATAGATGAGAGATTCGAACCAGATAGATAGTGACCAGGATCATAAACCACACACAGCTCTCTAGGCAACTGGGCATCTGTAAACTGTTTAATTAAGCTAGTATCCCTGGTGTTTGACATCACCAGGAGGAAGGCAAGGAACAGAGGCAAGCCTGTAATCCCAGCAATCAGAAAAGATGAGGCAAGGAGATTTGGAAATGGAGGCTAACCTGGGCTACATAGTAGGATTTCCCCAGTCTCAACCACAACAAAAAGAAAACAAAGACAGTCCTCTCTCCTAGTTTCTAAATTTCGTGTCCCAATCTCAGAAGCAGGGGACTTTGATGATTCTCCTCTGAGAGAAGGGAATGAGAAGCCAAAAGTCAAGCCTTTCCCCCATCTCTCTCTCTCTCTCTCTCTCTCTCTCTCTCTCTCTCTCTCTCTCTCTCTCTCTCTCTCTCTCTCTTTGAGTAATTTGGTCATTATTTCAAACACACGCTTTATAAATCTGAGGATGACTCAATACAACTATAGGAAAAACCTTTCCTCTTGGAGGCAGTACTTGGAGGTGGGGAATGGAACCCAGAGCCACTTACTCTTGTTCTCCATCACTAAGCAACAGTCTCAGCCACTTTGATAAAAGAAAAACCAACCCTTAATAAATGCTGGGCTTGTGGCATATCCTGGGAAAGAGACTTCTTGGTGTGTCCCTCACAAAAAGTCCCACACCAATGATGTCTTTAAGCAACGGGCTGTTTACTTTGTGTCTACACGGTGGCTTTACAGTGTAGGAAGACATACAAAGTATAAAAAAGCCGCCGGCCTTCCGGGCTCCTTCCATTCTCACCTGATCCACTTTCTTTCCCCTCTACTGAGTTCTCCAAATCTTCCCCCCTCTAGGTAGGTAGTGTCTGGGAACTTCCCGCAGGCAACGCGCAGAGTTCTAACGCTGCTACCGCGTTCTTGCAGCGGCTAGACAGCTGTACAAGCCCTGCCCACCATTGCGGGGACCCGAAGTGCCCGGCCGCGGGCTGCAGTTACTAGTGCGGGAAGAAATGGCCAGCGCTGAGAGCTGGCTGAGGGGCGAGCCGGGTGGGGCGGGAAAATTTATGGTGTGTGTATACTTTCTGGCTCCAGAGCTGTGTGCACCAGAAAGTCGAGGCGCTGGGATCTTCAGGCCGCAAGCTGGAGCGGCGGGCGCCACCTCCGGACGTTGTCCAAGGAGCTGAGCTCTCCGTTGCGTTGCTCTGAAAATGATAATCCAGTCCTGAAGTGGTCGCAGACTATCCAGCCTTGCTGCTGCAGGACGAACCTAGGTAGCCAGAGGAATGGTCCTTTCCGCGAGAGGGGCTTGTCTACCGGCTGCAGTTGGGTGCCACGGTGTCAGGGTGGAACTCTAGACCCAACGACTGGGTATGCGGCCCTAAGTGAAGACAGGTTACCAGGCCTGGAATGTAAGGCCCTCGCTGTTTTCCTGTTAGGGTCTCGTTCAGACCTAAACTTCAGAGTTTGCCCCTACCACCTAGATTTGATGCTTTTTCCGTGGCTTCTGTAAAGAACAAGGCAAAAAGTCAGGGAGAGTGCGAACTCCATTGGCCTTAGGTGACAGGAGTCAGGAAGATGGCTGGAGAATCGGGTCTGGGGCAGGAGCCCCTTTGAGACCATTTCATTCAGCCAGACTGGCTTTGGAAAGCCAGCGCAGTGTGGTCTCTCCTCGCAGGCTCCAAGCCACACCTGAGTACAGGAACTGCGGTTGAGTTGGGCTGTCAGCTCCGGGCCATAGATTGCTCTATCCATACTGTCACCAAGATGGTGAACTACTGAAACGGCTTAGGGTCGAATTTACAATACCAGCCACAAGCTTTCAATTTGTACGCAGTAATTGTTGCATGCCTGTGCACTGTGCACTGTTCAAAAACCTATTTGCTCACTTGCTTTGTTAAAACAAATTTCAGTTACATTATTACTTCTACAATCCCCATTTAATGCATAGGTAAGTTAGGCTAAGACGATTAAATGGATTTGCCTACAGACTCGACTTAAGTAGAACTGGGAAGAAATCTCTCTCTCTCTCTCTCTCTCTCTCTCTCTCTCTCTCTCTCTCTCCCTCCCTCCCTCCCCCCGTTTGTGTGTGTGTGTGTGTGTGTGTGTGTGTGTTCCCACAGTTACCTAAGTCTTCTACAGTAACAATTACTTTCCCTCCAATTTCGACAAAGAATCGAATCACAGGAGAGCTAGGGTCGCTTTCACCTCTTAAGCAGCTCAGCTCAGGGAGCATCGAGCTCCTTGGCCCTTGCGCTGGGGAGCTCAGAGCTTAGAGGGTCGGCCAACACAGGTGGTCCAGTAGATAAAGCGGGGCTGGTTAGCAATTACCCCGGGGGCACGCTAATTGAGTCTGCCTGACACCAGCTTTTCACTCCGCTTTGATTTACTGTTGGGGTCAGGTCCTTGCGCCCAATTGCACTACAGGAACCCTGCTTGTTTGAAGCAAGCGCTCAGGTTGCTCCTGGCCGCATACCCCCCACCCCCAATCATACCGAAGTTTCCTATCTTTTCTGGATGTCATTTAATTTTTATCACGTAGCCTAGGCTGGCCTCGAACTTGTTATGAAGCCCAGAATTAACTTTAACCCTCCTGTTGTCAAGGCTCCAGTGCTGGGATTTCAGGCAAGCGACCGTTTTATGCCCTGCTGGGTGCTGGGGGCTTTGTCCGTGACTTGATTTCTTGATGTCTTTTCTTTGTAGGGTCAGGTGGTGAGTCGCCTTCCTGAAGAATTTTCCTAGGGTAATGGGGTGCAACTGGGGGAGTTGTTGGCGATTTATTTGGGGCTGGTGCTAGGGGATCGGCGTGAAGCATGGAGGGGCTGTGGGGAATAAAGGAGGAGGGAAAGTTAGGAAGTAGGAGATCCCAACAAAAGGTGGGATTTGGAAGTCTTTCTCAGAGTGGGCGGAGTTGACACAACGGTTCGGCTGGGTCATAAATTAATAGATTTATCCCTCAATCAGGGGGAAGCCATTAAAATATTCTTGGCTTCGTCTGTGGGAAAATAATTTTTTTGATGGAGTTGCCCCAGAAGACCCCGTGAAACCCCTCACTCCTGGCCTCCCATTTCCTCTCTGCGGGAAGGAGGGGGCAAAGATGGACTCTGGGGAGCCCTCCTCTCCATATTGGCCGGCAGCTTGAATTTGACTTCAGGCGTTCCTTTCTATTTCTTAGTTTGATCTCCCACCTCGGAGACTTGGGACCCCAGCGGTATGCGTCCCCTAGCCAGCCCAGCCCCTGTCACTGCTGTCCCTCCCGCCAGCAAACTGCAAAGACCTGGAGTGAGCACTTGGCCTCTCTAAGTTCAGGCATGACAAGCGCCTGGCACTGGAGAACCAGAGAAGTCTAGCAAAAGTGGAAGGAAGTGTCCCCCACAGGGAGGTGACAGACTCCTTCAGAGCCTTTAGGAGATAAGCCTGGCCAGGCCCCCTAAGACTCCCAGTGTGGTCCCGGGCCCCTGAAGGGTCCTTTCAGAGGATCCCTTAGGTCAAAACTATTTTCACAATAAAAGGTTATTGCCTACCCCACAACTCTCTCAGGGGATAGTTTGTAGTGGTGACATCATAATGTGTGCGTTTATAACGTTTTGCAAACATTCCAGGTTTTTTTTTATTATTATTGTATTTCGGTAAAAAATGCTTTTCAAAAATCTTTCCATGCTCAGCCTCTGTTTGTAGGACTGTTCACATTTACTTAATCATGAAATGAAAAATAGATTTTGTCGACTGCAGCGGCCATATTTGAATTGCTCCATAGCCCACGCTATCAGATGGGAGAGGCGCTGACTTGCTATCTCAGGGTTTTACTGCTCTAGGCTAATGTATAAAAGTAGATATAGTCCCACAGACAAACACTGGGTGTAATCTTGGAGGCAGAGGCAATAGGTTCAGGAATTTGAGATCTGGGCTGGGCTACATGGTTAGCCGAGGCTAGCCTGGGCTTCCAGAGACTCTGCCTCAGATAAGAAAATCATCCTGTAAGTTATAAAGAAAGTCTGTCAGGAAGTCTGAGGCTCGCTTGGATGCCTCCCCTCAGCACACAGGAGGCTGTGTGGGATGTGCTGTCTTTGTAATCCTGGACAGCTTTTGTAACTTTGAACTCTAAGCTTCGGTTCACTTGTTGCTGTTGTTTTGTTTTTAACAAATTAAAATTGAAAATAAGTCTTTTTCATACAATATATTCTTTTTACAGTTTCTCCTCTCAGATCCTCCCACCTCCCCACTAATCCAACTCTTTGCTCTTCTCTCTCAACCCCCACCCCTTTTAGAAAACAAACAGAGGGGAAAAAATCTAAATAAACCAGAGTAAGATACAATGAAGAAAAAAAACCCACAAAAAACCAAAACTGAAGAAAAAGAATGAGAGGCACAAACATATCAGGACACATGCCCAGACAAGCATAAATCTCAATCCCATCCAATCTGAGAAAAAATATATCTTTTTATTATCATCTGTCTGTCTGTCTGTCTGTCTTCAAAAGACAAGTAAGATTTTTTTTTAAAGGCGAGACAAAGCATTATGAGAAAAAAAAAATCTCCCCAAATACCACTGGGTTCGTGTTTTGGATTAGCCATCTATTGCTGGGTATGGTGCGTGCCCTTGAATGTGGTTTGTATACCAGTGAGATGCCATTGGAGAGAACTGATTTTTCCCTTTGCTGTCAGTTGGGGATAGCTAAGCTTCAGTGCTCCTCTAAAAACAAGCACAACAGAGGCAGGAGAAATAGCTCCTGGTTAAGAGCACTCCTCTTCCTGAGGACTCAGGTTAGTTCCCCATGTTAGACAGTTCCCAATGACCTGTAACTCCAGCTCCAGAGATCCACCATTCTCTTCTGGACTCCCCAGGGGCATTGCACTCATACACGGACATACACACAATTAAAAAAAAGTACTCTGAAAAATGCTGAAGTAGGAATAGTAGTAATAACCCTGCCCCTTCCAGGTGACTGTGAAGAACGCATTACATAGAGTTAAACAGTAACCATGCCTCTGTTTAAACAGCAACCACTCCTGTATCCATGATAGCTGTTTCTGCATATGTAAAGGGCAACAGTAAGCTGTAAGTAACAGTAAGCTGTAAGTAAGTTTAGTACTGGTGAGGGAGTCACGTTACTATATAACAATATTCAGGACATTTTTATTTGGTGAAGCTGGAATTCTCTACTATTAAAAATCTTGCCACAAGAGGCTCCCGAGACCCCACCTCTAACAGGGGGACTGCGGGTGGCTAATGGCTGCAGGAGAAGGGGAGGTAGTTTCCTTCAGTAATGTAGCCACTGGTGTGTTCCCCCACTGGATATGAACTACTCATTCTTATCCATGTCACCATGGGGCGGGGAGGGGGACACATCAAAATAGAGGGAGCTTTTGGGAAGAAGAAGGGCTTGAGAGAAAGTGGGTGGAGAGGAAGGAAAAGAGGGAGAGTAGGAGAAGGATAGAGGGAGGGGGGAGGGTAATAGAGGTGAAAAATACCCTAAATTCAGAATCCACTCGAATAAAGTTGTCAAGGAATGAAAAGCAAGGCAAAACCTTTCCCATAATTAATATTTTTATATTGATGGGAATCAAACCCCAGGCTTTGGACCAGAAATCTCTTCTTAAGAGCTAACCATCCTAGTTAAGTATTAAAGTCATTCTCTCAGGGCAGCTGGAGTAGTTGGGAAAGGACAGCCAGAGAGGCGACGATGTCATCAGGCCTCACCCCTTCCTTCCCTGCTGCATGCGCTGCACATACCCTTGCATTGGAGATGACCGGTGGCTTCCTTCGTGGCTAGTGAGGTGGGTCCTGTGTGGTCCACAGCTGCCTGTAACTCCTACTCAAAGGGATTTTGCTCCCTCTTTTGGTTTCTATGGGCATCATGCACCTGTGCCCATATCTCTCCCCCACCCCAAACACATAATTAAAAATTGAATAAAAATCTAAGATTAATACAATGGCAGTACTGCCTTTAGGTGCAACTTGAGATGGTATAGGCCTTAAAGGAAAGTTATTAACTCCCAGGACTGAAGGCTGACGGTGGGGAAGGGAGCTGCACTCAGGGATCTGTCTGAGAGGATCTTCATCCATGCTTCTCTCGGTATCTCCCTACACTAAGTCTGACTCATCCTGCTACCAAGCCTCTGTTCTTGTGTGTACTACACCAGCTAAAATCCACATGGTCTCTTACCCTAGGAAGATGTTGGATGACAATGATGGAATCCATAGGCCCCTCCTTTTGTCTGCATCAGCTGACCTTGATCCTTTGCCCTTTCCTGTCCACGGAGATTCCCTCAAAAAACCCTGAGTGAATTTGGAAAGAGGAAAAGGGAAACAGAAGATGAAATTCAGGAATCTATTACTGTACCTATCTTCAATTAGGGCACGAGTATGTTCTTTTATTTCCCTTCTTACCAGTTTACCAAGAAGCCATCTTCGAACTGGGGAGTGTTGACAGCTGTGGATCTCACCTGGACAGGCACACAGTTGATGACATCATTTCAGTCTTGACAGGATGCCTTCGTTTTACACGATGAACTCTGACCCTCTTGCGGGTCACGTCCCTCTTGGGGATTTGTTAGAATCCAGATTTAACTACCTCTCTACTAGATTTGCTTTTATAGATCTTCAGTGAGGTAGGGACTGGATATGTGGATGGTTAATGAGTATCCAAGGGGTTGTTATGATCAGACCAGTTTAGGAAATAGTGTAGTAGTGGTGGTGACGAGTGAGAAATGTCCTCACAGGCTCAGGTACTTGAATGTGTGGTTCCATGTGCTGTTTGGGAAGTCATGGAACCTTTAGGTGGTGCAGCCATGCAGGAGGAAGCACGCCACTGAGGGTGGGCATTGAGTGATCATGGCCTCAGTCCTCTCTCTGCTCTGTTTGCAGTGACAGAAGTGATTTTTCTTAGCTTCCCACTTTCTGGTCATTGTGTGTTATCACAACAGGAAAGCGACTGACACACTGACATCCTTTGCTGTGGCTGTTAGAGAACACAATAATCCCACCGGCTGGGTAAATGGCTCTGTAAATGTCCAGTGTTGAGGTTTCGCCTTTTACTGTCTATTGTAATGCTAAGTGTGGGCCCCCAAGACCTGGAGTCTGCACACAGCTCATGTGACCCTGTCCCCAAGTTAATTCTGATTGGTGAATAAAGATGTCAATAGCTGTGCAGAAGAGACATAGGTAGGGTTTAGGATTCCCAGGCTTGTGGGAGAGGAGCGCTCACTGGAGAGGAGGAAGGAAAGTCACAATGGGTTAAGGGTCAAGGGTCATGAGAACTACCCAATCAGAGTTAAGAGCAGCCCAGATGGAACATGGTAAATAGTAAGTAATAACTCAGGGTTATCAATAGTGAAGTGGATTCTAACAGCTTGGAGGTGAGGTATCCATCCGTTCAGCTATTGTGCTGCTTAAGGCTTGTAACTATGAAGGCTGTGAGTGTGTTTTTCATCCAGGAACTCAATAACCAAAGGTGGGGTAGAAACCTCGGCTGGGATTTAAATAATTTATTATAACACTCCAGAGGTAAGGTATGGATTTAGGGTGCTGATATCAATTTCAACTGTGCATTCTTTGTCATCCCCTCCCTTCTTCCGTCTCTCCATCCTTTTCCTCCTTTCAGGCTTCCATCTCTGTTTTATTTTCAATCGCGTGTCTTTGTGCCCTTGTGTCGGTCCCACTGAGGCCAGAAGAGGGCACCCAGTCACCTGGAACTGGAGTTACAGCTGGTTGTGAGCTGGCTGATATGGGTGCTGAGAACTGAGCTTAGGACCACAGCAGGAACCTTGCTTGCTTTTAAACCAGAGAGCTACCTCTCCAGTCCCATCTTCCCCTGTTTGCTTCCTTCCTCCCTTCTTCTCCTCCCCCCACCCCCCTCTCTGTTTTTGTGGTACAGAGGCTCACTCTGCTCAGGCTGGCCTGGAACTCACTTTGTTGCCAGGGTTGACCTTGAACTCCAAATGTTTTTGTCTCTGCATCCCCAAAGGCTGGGATTTCTGGCTCACACCTCCGGGCTCACTCTCCCATTTTTGTCTTCTCCTTGAACAAATTTTATTGTACTATTTAAGTATTATATCACAAATTATTATTATTTTTGCAAACAAAGTAGACTATAATAGAAGGAATTCTGGCAGGATGTAAAGGGACGGATTCTACGGGTCATTCTGAAGACACTTTTCGATGGACTGTTTCTGGAAGTGTGAAAGCCACCCAGAGATGTTTCCACAAGTCACAGCAGGCTGGGGAGGGAGTATCAGCTTGTTTCTTAGGCTACTACCCCAATTTAGCATCAACCTAGTGACTTAAAACTTCCTCACTTTATTGTCTCACCATTCTGGATGCCAGACATCTGAAATGAGTTTTTCAGGGTGAAGACATGGTGTTGACAGGGGTAGATCCTTCTGGAAGTCACAAGGGGAGAAATGTGCTTTATTATAGCTTCAGGTTGCTGCTGGCACTCCGTGGTTTATGTCCTTGTCACCTCAGTCCTGGTTTCTCTGATGACATAGACTTCTGTTCTGCATCAAATTTCCTTTGGGCCTCCTCATGTGTGTGTGTGTGTGTGTGTGTGTGTGTGTGTGATGTGTGTGTATATATGTATATACATGTATACATGTGTGTATGAAGGTCAGAGGTGAGCCTTGGGTGTTGCTTTAGACGTATTCATCTTATATGGTATGCATGTGGTATATGTGTGCATTGTTTGTATGTGTGTGTGTGTGCACATGTGTTTGCTTGTAGATGTTAGAGAAAAACTTTGGGTGTGCCGTCCTATCTATCTCTGCATTATTCTTTTGAGACAGGCTGTCTCAACTGAACCCAGAGCTATACCAGCAGCCAGTAAGTTGCAGGGATCCTCCTGTCTCCGTGCTTCACAGTGCCATGGATACAACCACATCTGTTTTTATTTCTATTTTTATTTTTTTAATGTGCATACTTGGGACACTCATGTTTGCATAACAAGTCCCCCCCCCCAAGTCATATTTCTAGCCCTCTTGCATTTGAGACAAGGTCTCTCATTGGCTGGGGGGGGGGTCCACCAATTAGGACAGGTTGGTTGGTCAATAAGCCTTAAGAATCCTCCTGCTTCTGCTTCCCCAGTGCTGGGATAAAGGTATGTGCCAGCACACTTGGCTTTAACAGGAACTCTGAGATCCATACTTGGGTCTTCAAGCTTGCACAGAAAGACTATTATTCATTTGTCTCCCCAGTCCTTTGCCTTTTATAAATGATGTGTGGTTTCATTCAGCACCAACACACAGACTCCAGTGTCAGCTGCCATCACAGGGTCTTTAAATTGATTACACCTGCATCCTCCTTTTCCAAATAAGGTAACCCTCACAATATTGGTAATACTGGGAATAGGGATGTGCTAATTAGTTCTGTCAACTTGATACACACTAGAGATACTTTAGAAGAGGGAGTCTCAGCTGAGAAATTGCCTCCATCAGATCGGCCTGTGGGCAAGCAGGAACATTTTCTTGATTCCTAACTGGTGTGGGAGGGCCCAGCTCATGGTGGGCAGTGGCGTCCCTGTGCAGATAGGCTTGATTTATTCAAAGAAGACAGCTGAACAGGCCAGAGGGAAGACTAGTGAGCAGCATTCTTCCATGGTCTCTGCTTCAGTTCCCGCCTCTAGGTTCCTGCTTGAGTTTCTGATCTGGCCTTCCTTGAAGACTAACTCTTCAAAAGCAAACTCTTTCCTCCCCAAGGCGTTTTTGGTCAATGTTTATCACAGCATCAGAGAGCAAGCAAGGTCAACACACTGCTTATCTTTGGAAACTGTTACTCAGCTTCCCATTCAAAGTATTGGATTGCAGTAGCCCACCATTGGGAGCAGAGGGCACAGAAACTGTCATGATGCAGATGGAAGGGGGAGAAATATCCTCATCTCTTGTTCTGGTTTCTGGCTGGAGAACCTTGAGAACTGCGGATGAGCATGGGGCTCATGGAAGTCATTCTTCTGGGCACCAACAAGTAGAAAAGGTAGGGAGTGGGTGTGGCCATCAGTACCAGTTACTGCTAGGCCCTGGGCATGACTGCAGCCCTTGAGATGAGCAGCGCTTCTCAGGGGCAGGGCCTGTGTTACACGCACACAGGGTTTCCGTGCATTCCTTAGGCTTTGGTTCTAGTTAAAAGGAGATCGGATGATTGCTGTCAACACCTTTGCAGTCCACACTTTGGATTTCTCTTTATTGTCTTCACTGGCCCAGCCTAGAGTGGAGAAGAGCTTCCTGGCTGACTTGAAGGGAGTAGAGTGGGCCGACTTTAAGCAATGCCGCAACCCGCATTCCGAGATCAGCACCAGTCCTTGTCTCCATGAGAAGGTTCCAGTCCCAGTTCGTACACCTCCTCCCAGTTCAGCCTCCCCAGCCCCATGCTGTTCTTGAGACTTGCACTGGAATTTCCATACCTTGCGTAGCCCAGCTGTCATCCCCATAGTGACAGTTAAAACCACGCTTCTATCTACAAGAGAGGAGAATCTGGCTCCGTAGGTGAGTGAGCCTACTGGGCTGCGACCCACAATGCCTTAGCCTTTAGCGTCTTTCCCTTTCTGCCAGTGTCTATCAGGTTATCTCTTCCTCCATCCCCAGAATCACCTATCCGCCAGGCCCGCAGCTCTCCATTCCTCCCCCAGCTTGCTCTTTAGTTGAGTCTTGAGTGTCTTTTCCAGCAGAACGGCTGAGATTGACCTCAGGTGTTAGGGGAAATATCCACGTCCAATTCTTACCTTCTAATGATGGCTCGGACATATTATTTTATTGACATTTGAAACTAAAGACAAAACCAGCTGCTTCTTGAGGGAGGTGGGAAGCGAAACATGAAAAGAATCTGCGGTACAACCATTGCTCCCACCCCGCCCAAACCCAAACCAATAAAATGAGTCTAGCCAATAATTCAACCTCCGCGCCTCCTGTTCCCTGTGACTAAAGACTGCAGACGCTGCGCAGCGGGGGCCTCCTCATTGCTGAGGAATTTATCATCAGGAGTTTATTAGTTTTAATGTAGCCAACAGGGGCTTCTGATAGTATTTTTTTTTTCCTGAGGGAAATTTTTCTCTCCAAGGACAAATGTTCCCCAGAACTGACACTTAACCGACTTTATAATTCAGTGTGGCTTGGTTGAATGGCGTACCTTTCAAAAAATGCCATCACGGGAGAAGGATCCTACTGTCTGCAGGAATTTGTCACTTTTACCTCTGCTTTAGAAATGCCTCAGGGCTTAGAGCATAGCGACTCTAATTATTGTAATAATCCTCTAAAGGGAGAGGCTCATCGGTCATGGTTGAAAGTGATTTCTTTTTCTTTCTTTCTTTCTTTTTTTTAGTGGGATAGCTTTAAAAATGTCTTGTTTGGACCCAGATTGTCATCCATTAATTGGTAATTTAAGCAAGTTACTTAATGCCAGGCAATTAGGTTAATGAGAGCACTGGCCCGTTTGAAGTTGAGCAGGCCTGGAGATGAGCTCAGAGCTCTTTAGAAAGACATTAAGTCAATTTGGTGTGAAAGGCAGAGGGGCATATCCCTCTCCTACAGTTTCAGAGAAGTATCATGCGCATGTAGACTTCTCTTGAAGCATGGAAATTATGATGGTGGGCCCCTCCGGCATCCTGGCAGCCACCCTACCATCGAGGAAGAGGCAACAGCTGTCCCAGCTCCATCATTGGGAAAGATGACAGGCCTGGATTAAGCCCTGCAGAGGCCAGGAACTCTTGAAGGAGCCAGGCAGACAAACAGAACCACAGACACACAGAACACCTTGAACTGGAGCAGATGGGATAGCTAATGAATGGGTTGAAATGGTAGCAGTCTCTACAGTGGGAGCCAGCTGGGTTTACCTGAGCTGTTTCATGGAGGGACAATTTCAGAGTAGCCAGGCTGCCTTCAAATGTTTGTCAGAGATATTCATAGCGCTGCTATTCACCCTTCAAAGGACAGGGTCAAATGACTTCATGAAATGTTTCCCTGCTTACCCAGACACTGGAAACCAGCCATCTTGTTGACAAATGACTCAGGCTGAATTGATTGAGTGGGGATCAGGCTTGGCTAGACCCATGCTCATAGGACAGGAGTAATTATAAGTGGGCTATGCAGGAGAGTCTATGTGCACAGACTCACATGGCCATGGTCTAGTTTTGAAGGCAATATCTGGAAATAGGGTCTGGAGGTGGCAAAGGATGGAGGCAAATGACTGGAGACTCCAGAGGACTGAGCTCTGTCATGGAGAGCAACCTTAGCCAAATTCACATGTGGAAGCCAGCTACTACCTATAGATATATACATGTCAGAAACTATAGGTCCTACAGTAATATGCTAGGCATACATGATTTAGCAGTTTTGGGACATCTTGCAGAAATGGGCTGCTTTGGTCAAAACAGGTTGGGGGAGGGTAAAGGTGTGTCCCTGAACAATATGTTAATGAACAAGTTTATTGCATTTAAGGAACCAACTATTGCTATTCAAAACAAGCTTGATTTTGAAGTCCACTGCTGGGACTCTACTGTTGAGTCTGTGCTCCTGTTGGTGGCATCCCCCACAAATTCAGAATAGACCTCTCTTCTCTGGAAGACAGCCGCTTTCTAGATTTGGGGACATAGAATTCTTTTTCGTGATGCAGACAGAGGTGGGTGGGGCCAGAGAGAAATCTTGCAGCTTTCCAGTATTCCATCAGAAGAGAATCTTTTTTGGGGGGAGGGGGGCACCTCAGGCTTCTCTATAGTTTGTAACAGAAATTCCATACTAACAGTCTCTGCATTGCTGGGCACTCCCTCCTCAAGCTGCCCATGTTTTTTCTTTTGTATTTCTGGGTTATGTTGGGTGTCCCAGTGGGCATTTGTATTCTGATGATCAGAACAGAGTTAGTTGTGACTGCCTTCTCTTTCTCTCTCTCTCTCTCTCTCTCTCTCTCTCTCTCTCTCTCTCTCCCCCTCCTTTTTGTCGGAGAACCAGTGAGTTGTCCCCTTTATTTCAAGTTATCGAGTTTATGACATAATTGTGTGCTATCTTGTGTGCTGACTGAGGCACCCAGTTGAGCTGTGGAGGCTAGCCATCACACAGGAGCACACTCAGAGCTGGGTGTGGTGTATACAGCATCTAAGAACTCTACAATGTCAGAGGAGGTGCAGATACACTGGCCAAGGTGAGACTTGACAAGGTGAGACTTGAGCGACACCTTATCAGGTGGTGCTGTATTCAACAACTAGCCTGGCCAGGGACAAAGGCATGTCAGAGCCAAGATGGACACTTCTAAGACCCCCCCTCCCCTTTCAAGTTCCATCATTTCTAGGCTACTTAGAACCATTTGGACTAGGATGTGAGGTATTCCATTAAGTTAATGTTTGTGTTATGGATCATTTCTGCATATTGACTACATGTGGTCTCTCAGAAAGAAAAGTTGATAAGAAAAATAATTGGTGTGACCTCAGGGAACCTGGCCAGACCCTGAGGCAGGTAAGGGTCAGGAAGCCATGATATCATGTCCCAGCACATGCTAGAAGCTTGAGGAAGTCATCAGGTATTATGGTGGTGACAGAAAAGATTCATTGGAGAATGTCATGAGCTGCTTAGGATCTGTGCAGTGCTTTCCAGACAGAAGGAGAAGCATCTTCAAAGATCTGGAAGAAAGAGGCTGCGGCATGCCCTAGAGCATGGAATAAGGAGTGAGTGCATGCAGAAATTAGGGACCATTATGTCAGTGTCTCTCAGATGGGGAAGCAAAAGTTGATTCAACAGTGCTGTTCAACTCTGATGTGGGTATTCAGAGGGCAATCAAGATGGACCACTGGGGACTGGAGGGGTGGCTCAGTGCTCTGGAGGGGTGGCTCAGTGGTTAAGAGCACTGGCTGCTCTTCCAGAGGTCCTGAGTTCAATGCCCAACAACCACATAATGGCTTATGATCATCTATAATGAGTTCTGATGTTCTCTTCTGGCATGCAGGTATACATGGGTGTACATGCAGATAGAATAGTCATACACACACACACACACACACACACATATATATATATATGAACAAAAAAAGATGGACCTCAGAAATCCCTCTCCCATGATTCATGTGCCCAAGGAGATATATTTCTATACTTTCTGAGGCTGGACAATGCTCCCTGTTAGAATGCCCCCAAACCTTGTTTTCTCTTCTGTTTTCACTCCTGTGCATACAAGATCCGAAAGCTCAACAGGCTGTGCAGTGCTAAAGCCTGCAGCTGACATTACTGTTGAGATTTCCTCGACCTTTCTTTGTTGTTTCCCCTACTTCCCCCCAGCTCTCCCTCTTTTCCAGTAAGCTCAGATTCTCTTCTCTTTATCTTGCGCATTTCGATGCTCTCCTCACAGGAAGTTTGTCTTGGTTAATTGTACCCATCACCCTGGAGTCTCTTCCCCCCACCCCACAGTGGATATGGTTTATGTTGTCTGGGGTTTTCACTCACTGCTGATTTTGCTTTTATGCTCTCCATGCTGAGTTTGTAATTTTATCTAGACTGCCACTTACATACTTATGAGCCGGGGTGGTGGTAGTTTTCTAAAGCTCTGATTGGCCAATGGGTATGTCTACAGGGCATTTTCTTGGTTGCTAAGGAATGTAGGAGGGCCAGCTCACAGTGGGTGGTAAATCCCTGAGCAGGCCGGCCTGTATAAAAAAAGCTAGCTAAGAAGTCAGAGAGAGCATCTTTGGGGTTTATGCCCAGGAGAGGTATTGCAGGATCCTCTGGTAGTACTATGTCCCATTTTCTGAGGAACTGCCAGACTGATTTCCAGAGTGGTTGTACCAGTTTGCAATCCCACCAGCAATGGAGGAGCGTTCCTCTTTCTCCATGTCCTCACCAGCATCTGCTGTCACCTGAGTTTTTTTTAATCTTAGCCATTCTGACTGGTATGAGGTGGAATTTCAGGGTTGTTTTGATTTGCATTTCCCTGATGACTAAGGATGTTGAACATTTTTTCAGGTGCTTTTCAGCCATTCGATATTCCTCAGTTGAGAATTCTTTGTTTAGCTTTGTACCCCATATTTAATAGTGTTTGTTTGGTTCTCTGGAGTCTAACTTCTTGAGTTCTTTGTATATATTGGATATTAGCCCTTTATCGGATTTAGGATTGGTAAAGTTCTTTCCCCAATCTGTTGGTTGCCTTTTTGTCTTATTGACAGTGTCTTTTGCCTTACAGAAGCTTTGCAATTTTATGAGATCCTGTTTGTCTTGATCATAGCAGCCTTATTTATAATAGCCAAGAGCTGGAAAGAATCCAGATGTCCCTCAACAGAGGAATGGGTACAGAAAACGTGGTACATTTACACAATGGAGTACTACACAGCTATTAAAAACAATGAATTTATGAAATTCTTAGGCAAATGGATGGATCTGGAGGATATCATCCCAAGTAAGGTAACCCAATCACAAAAGAACACACATGATATGCACTCAGAGATAAGTGGATATTAGCCCAGAACCTGGGACTACCCAATATACAATTCACAAACTACATGAAACTCAAGAAGAAGGAAGACCAAAGTATGGATACTTCGATCCTTCTTAAAAGGAGGATCAAAATACCCATGGAAGGAGTTACATAGACAATGTGTAGAGCAGAGACTGAAGGAATGACCATCCAGAGACTGCCCCACCTGGGGATCCATCCCATAAACAACGACCAAACCCAGACACTATTGTGGATGTCAACAAGAGCTTGCTAACATGAGCCTGATAAAGTCTTCTGAGAGGCTCTGCCAGTGCCTGACAAATACAGAAGTGGATGCTCACAGCCATCCATTGGATGGAG